>NC_091997.1:41076230-41241144 GCF_044704955.1 Pristiophorus japonicus
ACACCAAAGAGCTCATACCAGTCATGGGCAGCGCGGTAATAAAGGTATCGTACGATGGAGCTGTGCATGATTTATCGTTGTGGATCATTCCAGGCAATGGCCCAACGCTATTCAGCAGGAGTTGGCTTGAGAAAATTAAATGGAACTGGAACGATATTAAAACCTTATCATCGGTGGATGACACTTCGTGTGCTCAAGTGCTCATCAAGTTTCCTGCGTTGTTCAAACCAGGCATTGGCAACTTCACGGGAGCCAAGGTGTAGATGCACTTAGGCTCGGATGCAAGACTCGTCCATCACAAGGCTTGGGTGGTTCCGTAGATGCTGAGGGAGAAGGTAGAGATCGAACTGGATAGACTTCAACGGGAAGGAATCATATCACCAGTTGAGTTCAGCGAATGGGCCAGTCCAATTGTCCCAGAGTTGAAAAGTGATGGCACGGTCAGGATCTGTGGTGACTACAAGGCAACGATCAACCGAGTCTCGATATAGGATCAGTACCCGTGACCCAAGACTGACGACCTGTTTGCAACGCTAGCAGGGGGGAAGTCGTTCACCAAATTGGACCTGACCTCTGCTTCCATGACACAGGAGCTGGTTGAATCTTCAAAAAAACTGACGTGCATCAACACACACAAAGGGCTGTTTATATACCACAGATACTCTTTCAGAATTTGCTCGGCAGCAGCCATGTTTCAGAGAAACATGATGAGTTTGCTGAAGTCCGTCCCGAGAACCGCCGGGTTCCAAGATGATATCCTGATCACTGGTTGCGACACCACCAAACACCTGCACAACCTGAAAGAGGTTCTACGTCGTCTAGACAGAGTGAGACTCAGGCTAAAACGCTCAGAGTGCATTTTCATGGCACCAGAAGTCGAATTCCTGGGGAGAAAGATTGCAGCAGATGGCATCAGGCTTACAGACTCGAAGACAGAGACCATCAAAAATGCACCGGGACCCCAGAGTGTGACGGAGCTGCGTTCGTTCCTGGGTCGTCTGAAATATTTCGGTAAATTTCTACCTAGTTTGAGCACATTGCTAGAGCCCTTGCACATGTTGCTGAGAAAGGGTAATGACTGGGTTTGGGGCAAATCTCAAAACAGAGCCTTTGAGAAGGCCAGGAACCTGCTATGTTGCAATAAATTACTGGTACACTATGACCCAAGTAAGCAGTTAGTGCTGGCCTGCGACGCCTCATCATATGGGTTCGGTTGTGTGCTCCAGCAAACCAATGTATCAGGCAAACTCCAACCAGTTGCATACGCATCCAGAAGTCTGTCTAAGGTTAATAGAGTCTATAGTATGGTAGAGAACGAGGCTTTAGCATGCGTATATGGGGTTAGGAAAATGCACCAATACCTGTTTGGGACTTCGGTTTGAGCTTGAAACAGACCGCAAGCTGCTCATTTCATTGTTTTCTGAGAGCAAAGGTATAAACACTGTTGTGTATGGAGAAAGAGTCAGTGTGAACACTGAGCTCAAAGTAAAGTGTGATCTTAGTCTTTTATTGCAGGTCTCCAGAGTGCCTCTTCAACCTGTGAAGCCTTCTTAAATACCTGTGCTCCTAAGGGATTATGGGGTCCCTTGGGACTCCGGGGAATGAGCTCTCTGGTGGTGGTACAGAGTAAATACAAGTCCACATATATAACAACATTCCCCCCCCAAAGTCAATAGTATAACTATATGTAATGTGAGTCGATCTGGGGCCCTTCTTGCCCTGGTTGATCGTCTCGGTGTGAAAGCTGGTGTTGTTGAATCATTCGTTGGGCCCTCACTGGGCTGCTGTGCAGCTGGCCTTGCTGGGCTGCCTGGATGATGGGTTCTGCTTCCTGGTCAACCGTAGTGTCGGTTGCCACTGGTGTGTGTGTTGGGGGATCAAAAAGGTAGGGTCCAAGGTGGATTGCTCAGGGTAGTCCGTGAATCTGAGTTTGATTTGGTCCAAGTGTTTCTGGTGAATGAGTCCATTTGAAAGTTTGACCCGAAACACCCTGCTCCCCTCTTTGGCCACGACAATGCCGGGAAGCCACTTGGAACCTTGTCCATAATTTAATACAAATACAGGATCATTGACTTCAATCTCACGTCACACATTTGCACTATAATGGTATGCACTTTGTTGAAGCCGCCTGCTCTCTACCTGTTCACGTAGATCAGAGTGAACTAAAGAGAGCCTTGTATTTTCATGAGCAGTTCAGCAGGTGGGATCCCAGTGAGTGGGGTCTCGTGCGGTAGCTAAGCAGGACTCGGGATAGGCGAGTCTGCAGTGAGCCTTCAGTTACCCTCTTCAAGTCTTGCTTGATGGTTTGCACTGCTCTCTCTGCCTGACCATTGGACGCTGGTTTAAACAGGGCCGATGTGACATGTTTGATCCCATTACAGGTCATGAATTCTTTTAACTCAGCACTGGTAAAACATGGCTCGTTGTCGCTCACCAGGACATCGGGTAAGCCGTGCGTGGCAAACATGGCCCACAGGCTTTTAGTGGTGGCAGCGGATGTGCTAGCCGACATTATCTCACATTCAATCCACTTGGAGTACACGTCTACAACCACAAGGAACATTTTACCCAAGAATGGGCGTGCATAGTCGACGTGTACCCTAGACCACGGTTTGGAGGACCAAGACCATAAACTTAGCGGCGTCTCCCTGGGTACATTGCTTAACTGCGAGCATGTATTACATCTGTGAACGCAGGACTCTAAGTCCACATTGATACCGGGCCACCACACGTGGGATCTGGCTATCGCTTTCATCATTACGATGCCTGGATGGGTACTGTGGAGGTCATTGATGAAGGTATCTCTGCCGTTCTTGGGGATCACTACTCGATTGCCCCACAGAAGGCAGTCTGCCAGTACAGACATTTCATCTTTGCGCCACAGGAACGGCTTTATCTCTTCCTGCATTTCCATTGGGACACTGGACCAGCTCCCGTGAAGCACACAGCTTTTGACTAGAGATAATAAGGGGTCCTGGCTTGTCCAGGTTTTGATCTGCCGGGCAGTGACGGGTGATTCTCACTCTCAAATGCTTCCATAACCATGGCTAGATCTGCGGGCTGCGCCATTTCCACCCCCGTGGTGGGCAATGGCAGCCTACTGAGCGCATCGGTGCAGTTTTCTGTGCCTGGCCTGTGGCGGATGGCGTAGTTGTATGCGGACAACATGAGCTCCCATCTCTGGATGCGGCCGATGCGTTGGTTTTTATCTCTTTACTCTCGGAAAACAGGGATATAAGTGGCTTTTGGTCAGTTTCCAATTCGAATTTTAGCCCAAACAGGTATTGATTCATTTTCTTTACCCCATAGACACACGCTAACGCTTCTTTTTCAATAATGCTTTAGGCTCTCTCAGCCTTAGACAGACTCCTGGATGCATAAGCAACCGGTTATTAGCTTGTTGCAATACACACCCGACGCCATATGACGACGCATCACATGCTAGTACCAAATGTTTACATGGATCATACAACACAAGCAATTGCTTGAGCATAACAATTTTCTTGCTTTTACAAAGGCATTTCTTGGCTTTTGCCCCAAACCCATTCGCCCCCTTTTTGTAATAAGACATGTAGTGGTTGCAGCAGGGTGCTGAGACCCGTTAAGTAGTTACCAAAGTAGTTCAAGATTCCCAGAAACGACCGCAGCTCCGTCACGTTCTGTGGCCTCGGTGCATTCTCGATTACCTCCTTCTTCGCATTGGTAGGCCTGATGCCGTCCGCCGCAATCCTGCTTCCCAGGAACTCCACTTCAGGCACCAGGAAAATGCACTTCGAACGTTTTAACCCGAGTCCCACACGGTTGAGTCGACTAAGAACCTCCTCCATATTCTGCAGGTGCTCAACTGTGTTCCAACCTGTGACCAAGATGTCGTCCTGGAAGACCACGACTTCAGTAAACTTTTCATGTTTCTCTGGAATATCGCCACAGATTTTGATGGTGCCATCTCCCTTGAGGACTGGCCCACTTGCTGAACTCGATTGGTGAAATGATGTCCTCTCATTGCAGCCGGTCTAGCTCGATCTCTACCCTTTCTCTCATCATGTACGGTACTGCTCTCACCTTGTGATGGATGGGTCATGTCCCCGGAATTAGTTTGTTTAAGACCTGGGCACACGAAGTGTCGTCAGCGGGCAATAGCACTTGGACGTCGTCCCAGTTCCAGCGTCTCTTTCCCAGCCAGCTCCTGCCGAACAGCGTGGGACCATCGCCCGGTACCATCGTAGGAGACCTTTACGGTAGCACTGCTGATTACAGGAATCAGTTCTTTAGTGTAAGTTCTTAGTCTCGTGCGAACTGGAGTTAAGACTGGCCTTGAGGCCTTGTTGCACCACAACCTTTTGAAAATCTTTTTGTCCATGATGGACTGGCTCGCACCCATGTCCAGCTCCATTGACACCGGGAATCCATTTAGTTCAACATTCAGCATTATCGGGGGACAATTCATGGTGGATGTGTGCGCACCCCATGTACCTCTGCCTTCTCTATCTGAAGCTCTAGTTTGTAGTGATCCTCCGTGGATCTGTCCTCCTCTGCAACATGGTGGTTTGCAGGTTTAACAGGCTTAGCAGCTCGCCTGCACACTCGTTGGAGGTGTCCCATTGTTTCACAGCCCTTGCAAATGTATCCTTTGAATCGGCATGAATGGAAACGATGATCACTCCCGCAGCGCCAACAGGGTGTTAATGGCCTAGCATTCATCACACTTGATGGTGAACTCAGACATCTGCGGACGTGTAGCTGCAGATGTGTGACCTGCCCTACGTTACGATTCGAAAACATCATCACTTTGTTCACAGTACTTGTAGCAACACTTGTGTGCGGAGAGATTTGCTTAGTATTGTCACTGGTGGCAATGAACGCCCGGGCTACCGCTAAGGCCTTACTCAAGGTTGGGGTCTCTACAGTCAAAAGCTTGCGAAGTATGGTTTTGTGGCTAATGCCAAGTACGAAAAAGTCTCTGAGCATGTGCTCCAAATGTCCTTCAAATTCGCAATGTCCTGCAAGGCGTCTCAAGGCGACATAACTTGCCACTTCCTGGCCTTTAGACCTTTTGTAGGTGTAGAACCTGTACCTCGCCATCAGAACGCTTTCCTTCAGGTTCACATGCTCTCGGACCAGTGTGCACAAATCGACATACGATTTCTCCATGGATTTTGTTGGAGTGAGCAGATTCTTCATGAGGCTATACATTGGTGCCCCACAGACAATGAGGAGGATCGCTCTACGTTTGGCAGTGCTCTCTTCCCCATCTAACTCGTTGGCCACGAAGTATTGGTTGAGTGGCTCCACAAAAGTTTCCCAATCATCTCCCTCCGAAAATTGCTCCAGGGTGCCCACTGTTCTCTGCAGCTTTGGGTTCGCTATCTGTATCTCATCGCCAGTTGTTGTGTATGGAGAAAGAGCCAGATTGAACACTGTGAGCTCAAAGTAAAGTGTGACTTTAGTCTTTATTGCAGGTCGCCAGAGTGCCTCTCCATCTTGTGAAGCCTACTCAAATATCTATGCTCCCAAGGGATTATGGGATCCCTTTGGACTCTGGGGAATGAGCTCTCTGGTGGCTGTACAGAGCAAATACAAGTCCACATATATAACAAACACCAATGCCTCATCCCGCATCCAAAGATGGGCACTGACATTATCTGCTCATGATTGTCATCCGCCACAGAACAGGCACTGAAAACTGTGCTGATGCGCTTAGCCGGCTACCATTGCCCACAACCAGGGTGGAAATGCCGCAGCCTGGAGCCTTGCTGCTGGTCATGGATGCCTTTGAGAACGAGGGGTCACCCATCACGGCTTGCCAAATTAGCTCCTGGACCAGCCAGGATCCTGTACTGTAAAGCGTAAAGAGGTGTGTACTAAATGGAAACTGGTCTGCCATTCCCAGGGAAATGCAGGATGAAATTAAGCCTTATAGCCGCCGCTAAGATGAATTGTCTATTCAGTTTGATTGACTTATGGGGTAATCGTGTTATGCCAATAAAAGGCAGGGAAACTTTTGTGTGAGATTTACAGAGTACCTACCCAGGCATTGTCATGATGAAAGCCATTGCCAGGTCTCACGTTTGGTGGCCCGGCATTGACTCGGACTTGGAGTCATGCGTGCATCAGTGCAAAACTTGCATGCAACTAAGTAATGCACCTATGGAGGCTCCACTAAGACTGTGGTCATGGCCATCCAAACCGTGGTCAAGGATCCACATAGACTTTGCCAGCCCTTTCTCGGCAAAATATTTTTAGTGGTAGTGGACGCTTACTCCAAATGAATTGAATGCGTAATCAGGTCATCCAGCATGTCCACAGCCACTATTGAAAGCCTCCGGGCCATGTTCGCCACCCATGGCTTGCCCGACATCCTTGTCAACGACAATGGACCGTGCTTCACCAGTTCAGAGTTCCACGAGTTTATGACCCATAATGGCATCAAGCATGTCAGGTCTGCCCCTTTCAAACCCGTGTCTAACGGTCAAGCGGAGCAGGCTGTCCAAACCATTAAGCAGAGCCTAAAATGCGTGACTCACGGCTCCCTACAGACCCACTTGTCCCGCATTCTGCTCAGTTACCGGACAAGACCCCACTCACTCACCGGGGTCCCTCCTGCCGAGCTGTTAATGAAGAGAGACGGAGGGCGCGACTGTCGGAGTCCTAATGATCACTGGAAGACACATGCAAGCAGTGTATATAATGTTGGCAGCCATGTTAAATCCTCACTGAGAATAAATAAAACTGCAATGAGGTCATGCCTGAACAGGCTCTCCCTTGTACACCCGGATCTCAATGATCATCTCGAAACCAGAAGGCAACGGCAGCAATGGTACCACAATCACGCGGCCGTATCACGTGACATTGCTGATCATGATCCTGTGTTTGTCCTAAATTATGGTCATGGTCCAAAGTGGGTTGCTGGCACAGTTTTGGCCAAGGAGGGGAACAGGATGTTTGTAGTCAAACTGTTAAATGGCCAAATGTGCAAGAGGCACATCGAACAAACCAAACTATGATTCACAGACAACCCAGAACAAATTGAAGATGTCATCCTCATCGACCAACCAACACACATCCAACCATCAGTTGACCATGTGTCATTCACGAAGACAAACTTACCATCCCCAACAGTCCTGTCAGACCGACTGCTCTGCAATGCAGCAATGGTCCTACTAACACACCCAAGCTTGGGTTCGAACGGAGCAGAAGGCCCTGCACCATCTCAACTTGCAAATACAACCTGTACCAAGGACTTTGGGGGGGAATGATGTTATGTATGATAACTGGGTTTTACCTGCCACCGGAGGGCACGACGGTCAGAGTCCTAATGGTCACTGGCAGACACGTGCAAGCTGTGTATATAATGCTGGCAGCCATGTTGAATCCTCACTTTGAAAATAAATAAACTGGAGTAAGGTCATGCCTGAACTAGCTCACCGTACTTAGCCTCGTGGAGTTATTCGATACTTAACAGTACATTGTTACAGGGAGACACAGCTTATTTAGCAGTGGTTAATGCTGATACTGGAGGCCCAAATTGCGTTGTTGCCCAAAGCACTGATATCCTTAATTTCAACCAGCATACAAAAAAATTGATTTAAAAAAACAAAGAGGAGTGGGAAAGGAAGTTATGGGGAAGATGAATGAGGTAACAATTATTGTGGAATTGCTGTAATTCCTGTCCACTCCCAGCTGTTTTGGTTAACAAAATGAAATGGGAAAATTATAAAATATTGTCATGCGCAGCACCAGCTAAAATCAGGCTGCAATTGCAGTTTTCCTTTCTCACACATATTTCATCTGTTCAATTATTTAAGAGTGATGTGCGAAGTTACTATGGAAACTGCACTGGATTTATTAACCCTTTTGGGTGCTGAAGACATGGTGTTACATCACATCTTAAGCAGAGCTGGAAAATCTATTAGTCTTGACTTCATTATTCCTACTTCCTGGGGTCACACATACAAACAACCAATTAGCATTCATCTCCATTACTAAAGCTCTGGCTATCCCTGTGGATTGTGTAACAAAGGGGCTGAGGTACAGTGCTGGCTAATATCAGATGATTGACTTGAGATGTGGGATGTTGGTTAACCGAGAGCACTGATATCAGAGAGTGTGTCGGTACAATGAAACGCAAGCTTCCGTAGACAACCCATGAGGATCAATAAGAAAAAAACTTGCATCAATATAGCGCATTTTGCAAACACAACAACTTGTATTTAAATAGCGCCATTAACGTAGTAAACCATCCCAAGGCGCTTCACAGGAGTGTTATAAGACAACAAAATGTTTCGACTATAATCAAAGAAGAAGAAATCATGGCATTTCACCAAAAGCTTGGTCAAAGAGATAGGTTTTAAGGAGCATTTTAAAGGCGGAAAGAGAGGTAGAGAGGCGGAGAGGTATAGGCAGGGAGTTCCAGAGTTCACGGCTCAGGCAGTTGAATGCACGGCCACCAATGGTTGCGTGATTATAATCAGGGATGCTCAGGAGGGCAGAATTTGAGGAGCGCAGATATTTCAGGGGAGCTTGTGAGGCTGAAGGAGATTACAGAGATAGGGAGGGGCGAGGCCATGGAGGGATTTGAAAATAAGGATGAGAATTTTGAAATCGAGGCGTTGCTTAACCGGGAGCCAATGTGGGTCAGCGAGCACAGGGGCGATGGGTGAACGGGACTCGGTGAGAGTTAGGACACGGGCTGTCGAGTTTTGGATGACCTCAAGTTTACGTTGGGGAGAATGTTGGAAGCCAGCCAGGGTGCGTTGGAGTAGCCAAGACTAGAGGTAACAAAGGCATGGATGAGGGTTTCAGCAGGTGAGCTGAGGCAGCGGCAGAGGCGGGTAAAGTTACGGAGGTGGAAATAGGCGGTTTTAGTTATGCTGCGGATATGTGGCTGGAAGCTCATTTCAGGGTCAAATATGATGCCTGGATTGTGAACAGTCTGGTTTAGCCTCAGACAGATGTGAGGGAGAGGGATGGAGTCGGTGGCTAGGGAATGCAGTTTGTTGCGGGGACAAAAGACAATGGCTTCGGTCTTCCCAATATTCAGTTGGAGAACATTTCTGCTCATCCAGTACGAAATGCCGAACCTTGGGGGACACCAGAGGTAACGATGCAGGAGTGGGAAGATTAGCCATTGCAGGTGATTCTCTGGCTACGATTAGATAGATAAGAATGGAACCAGGCGAGTGCAGTCCCACCCAGCTGGACGATGGTGGAGAGGCGTTGGAGGAGGATGGAGTGGTCAACTGTGTCAATGGCTGCAGACAGGTCGAGAAGAACGAGGAGGGATAGTTTACCTTTGTCACAGTCACAATGGATGCCATTTGTGACTTTGATGAGAGCCGTTTCGATTGAAGGGATTCAAACATGGAGTTCCAGGAAAGAAGGGCACGGATTTGGGAGGCGACAATATATTCAAGGACTTTGGCAAAGAAAGGGAGGTTGGAGATGTGGTGGTAGCTTGCAAGCAGCGGGGTCACAGGTTGGTTTTTTGAGGAGCGGGGTGATGGCGGCAGATTTGAAGGAGAGGGGGACAGTACCTGAGTGCTTATACACAATACGAGGCTCCCCCACCTACCCCTTCATTTTCATCTAACCTTATCAACATATCCTTCTATTCCTTTCTCCCTCATGTGTTTATCTAATTTCCCCTTAAATGCAACTACGCTAGTCGCCTCAACACTTACTTGTGATAGTGAGTTCCACATTATAACCGCAAGTAGCTAATGTTATATCTCAACTTGCGAGAACATGAAGAGCATACCATGTTCTATCATGGTCTCTGTCAGTTCCCTGAGTGAGACAATGGGGCTGCGCACTGCACTCACAATTCATGATGTTGTGGGACTGGAAGATTTTCCATAACGTGCTGACTCCTGACAAGTAGTTTGTAAACGTAAAACCTGCACAAGGACTGATGCACTCCGATCTATCTAGAAGTTATACTACTGGTGCATGTCCATCATACTTCAGACATCATAATTCTAAAAGTATGAAGGTAAAGTCAGTTATTTCCTGTTGGGTTTTTTAGATCTAGGGGAGAAGCAGGGATTTGCAAGAAGATTCCACTGTTGAGTCAATCTCTTTCCTTCTATGCTCCACAGCAACACGTTTCGAGCAAGACGTTCACAACACAGTTGAGTATACGGAACAGACTTTATTCATACAGCATTGATGATCAATCTATACAGGACAAACGTAGCATTGGGTTTCTCTCTTAATATCCCAGTAGTTTACACTTCACAGATAAGTAGACTTTCATATTTCTAACCCATCAAACTCCCTCATGATTAACTACCACATGATTTAGCTGTCTCCGGACATCCCCAAGGACAACTTATTTACCGAAATTGTAAAAACATCAATTCTATACAATGGTAAATTGATCCCTCTACCTAGTTATGCCCGTCACTAAGGTTATACATTAATCACTCATGATTGATGTTGCTCCAGTCAGGTAGTTCCTTTCACAGGTTTTCCTTGTAGATGATGAGAAAATCTGGAGATGAAAATAATGAATTCCCTCCTCCCACACCTGCCTCGCCCATCATAGGCAGCCCACAATTCCATCTCTTACGGAGACATGGCTCCAAGGTAACCAAGGCTGGGAACTCAACAGAGACACAGACTATTATCAGATTAGGTAACAGATTAGGAAAAGGGGAGGTGCAACGAGACCTGGGTGTCATGGTACATCAGTCATTGAAGGTTGGCATGCAGGTACAGCAGGCGGTTAAGAAAGCAAATGGCATGTTGGCCTTCATAGCGAGGGGATTTGAGTACAGGGGCAGGGAGGTGTTGCTACAGTTGTACAGGGCCTTGGTGAGGCCACACCTGGAGTATTGTGTACAGTTTTGGTCGCCTAACCTGAGGAAGTACATTCTTGCTATTGAGGGAGTGCAGCGAAGGTTCACCAGACTGATTCCCGGGATGGCAGGACTGACATATATCAAGAAAAACTGGATCAACTGGGCTTGTATTCACTGGAGTTCAGAAGAATGAGAGGGGATCTCATAGAAAGTTTTAAAATTCTGACGGGTTTAGACAGGTTAGATGCAGGAAGAATGTTCCCAATGTTGGGGAAGTCCAGAACCAGGGGTCACAGTCTAAGGATAAGGGGTAAGCCATTTAGAGATGAGGAGAAACTTCTTCACCCAGAGAGTGGTGAACCTGTGGAATTCTCTACCACAGAAAGTTGTTGAGGCCAATTCAGTAGATATATTCAAAAAGGAGTTAGATGTAGTCCTTACTACTAGGGGGATCAAGGGGTATGGCGAGAAAGCAGGAATGGGGTACTGAAGTTGCATGTTCAGCCATGAACTCATTGAATGGTGGTGCAGGCTCGAAGGGCCGAATGGCCTATTCCTGCACCTATTTTCTATGTTTCTATGTTTCAATCCCATCAATTTCCCCAACACAATTTCCCGACTAATAAGGATTTCCCTCAGTTCCTCCTTCTTACTAGACCCTCTGACTCCTTTTATATCCGGAAGGTTGTTTGTGTCCTCCTTAGTGAATACCGAACCAAAGTACTTGTTCAATTGGTCTGCCATTTCTTTGTTCCCCGTTATGACTTCCCCTGATTCTGACTGCAGGGGACCTACATTTGTCTTTACTAACCTTTATCTCTTTACATATCTATAGAAATTTTTGCAGTCCATCTTAATGTTCCCTGCAAGCTTCCTCTCGTACTCTATTTTCCCTGTCCTAATCAAACCCTTTGTCCTCCTCTGCTGAGTTCTACATTTCTCCTAGTCCCCGGGTTCACTGCTATTTCTGGCCAATTTGTTTGCCACTTCCGTGGCTTTAATACTATCCCTGATTTCCCTTGATAGCCACGGTTGAGCCACCTTCCCTTTTTTATTTTTACGCCAGGCAGGGATGTACAATTGTTGTAGTTCATCCATGCGGTCTCTAAATGTCTGCCATTGCCACAGTCAACCGCTTAATATCATTCGCCAATCTATCCTTGCCAATTCACGCTTCATACCTTCAAAGTTACCCTTCTTTAAGTTCTGGACCATGGTCTCTGAATTAACTGTTTCATTTTCCATCCTAATGTAGAATTCCACCATATTATGGTCACTCTTCCCCAAGGGGTCTCACACAACGAGATTGCTCATTAATCCTCTCTCATTACACAGCACCCAGTCTAAGATGGCCTCCCCCCTAGTTGGTTCCTCGACATATTGGTCTAGAAAACCATCCCTTATGCAATCCAGGAAATCCTCCTCCACCATATTGCTTCCAGTTTGGTTAGCCCAATCTATGTGCATATTAAAGTCACCCATGATAACTGCTGCACCTTTATTGCATGCACCCCTAATTTCCTGTTTGATGCCCTCCCCAACATCACTACTACTGTTTGGAGGTCTGTACACAACTCCCACTAACGGTTTTTGCCCTTTGGTGTTCTGCAGCTCTACCCATATAGATTCCACATCATCCAAGCTAATGTCCTTCCTAACTATTGCATTAATCTCCTCTTTAACCAGCAATGCTACCCCACCTCCTTTTCCTTTTATTCTATCCTTCCTGAATGTTGAATACCCATGGATGTTGAGTTCCCAGCCCTGATCATCCTGGAGCCACATCTCTGTAATCCCAATCACATCATTTCTGTTAACATCTATTTGCACAGTTAATTCATCCACCTTATTGCAGATACTCCTTGCATTAAGACACAAAGCCTTCAGGCTTGTTTTTTTAACACCCTTTGTCCTTTTAGAATTATGATGTAGTGTGGCCCTTTTTGTTTCTTGCCTTTGTTTACTCGGCCTTCCACTATTGCTTTTTACCTTTCTACCATCTGTTTCTGACTCCATATTACTTCGCCCTAGTAGAGTGGATAAGAGTAGAGTAGAGAGAACCATTGGATGTGGTGTATTTGGACTTTCAAAAGGCTTTTGACAGGGTCCCACACAAGAGATTAATGTGCAAAATTAAGGCACATGGTATTGGGGGTAAGGTATTGACGTGGATAGAGAACTAGTTGGCAGACAGGAAGCAAAGAGTGGGAATAAATGGGTTACTAGTGGGGTGCCGCAGGGTTCAGTGCTGGGACCCCAGTTATTTACAATATACAGCAATGATTTAGATGAAGGAATAGAGTGTAATATCTCCACGTTTGCAGATGGCACTAAGCCAGGTGGCAGTGCGAGCTGCGAGGAGGATGCTAGGAGGCTGCAGGGGGACTTGGACAGTTTAGGTGAATGGGCAAATGCATGGCATAAGTGTGAGGTTATCCACTTTGATGGCAAAAACAGGAAGGCGGATTATTATCTGAATGGTTACAGATTAGGAAAAGGGGAGGTGCAACGGGACCTGGGTGTCATGGTACATCAGTCATTGAAAGTTGGCATGGAGGTACAGCAGGCGGTGAAGGCGGCAAATGGCATGTTGGCCTTCATAGTGAGGGGATTTGAATATAGAAGCAGGGAGGTCTTACTGAAGTTGTACAGGGCCTTAGTGAGACCACACCTTGAGTATTGTGTTCAGTTTTGGTCTCCTAATCTGAGGAAGGACATTGTTGTTATTGAGGGAGTGCAGCGAAGGTTCACCAAACTGATTCCTGGGATGGCAGGACTGACATATGAAGAAAGACTGGATCAACTAAGCTTATATTTACTGGAATTAAGAAGAATGAGAGGGGATCTCATAGAAACATATAAAATTCTGACGGGATTGGTTCGATGCAGGAAGAATGTTCCCGATGTTGGGGAAGTCCAGAACCAGGTCTCACAGACTAAGGATAAGGGGTAAGCCATTTAGGAGATGGAGAAACTGCTTCATTCAGAGAATTGTGAGCCTATGGAATTCTCTACCACAGGAAGTTGTTGAGGCCAGTTCGATAGATATATTCAAACGGGAGTTAGATGTGGCCCTTACGGCTAAAGGGATCAAGAGGTATGGAGGGAAAGCAGGAATGGGGTACTGAAGTTGCATGATCAGCCATGATCATATTGAGTGGTGGTGCAGGCTCGAAGGGCCGAATGGCCTACTCCTGCACCTATTTTCTATGTTTCTTTGTTGTCCCTAAATAGCCCATTGCTCCATGACCAGTCATAGTTGTACAGTTCAGTTTGATTTTTAATTCTCAACTCTCCAACATGTCCCAACAGCCACTTTTTCGAGAGATAAATAAATTAGGTGCCAATTGGCCTCAGGATGTGCCAACGAGAATTTGCTTCTAATTAACTTCAGGATGCGTCGACGAATAGCTACTCGACCTTTTGCTCTTCAAAGGCCAGATCAAGTTACACGCAACCTCACTTTAGCAGCAGAATAATACCTTGTGTTAGGTGGGGTATAAAGCTGCTGACCTTATAAAACAGTGTCACCTTTGACTTACCACGAACTACACTATGTCAGTACCCCAAGTAATTGTTCAAAAACACATTGAAGATTTGATAGTAGTTCAGTAGAATATATTTTCCCCATTAAGTATCATGAATGCATATGCTCTCATAGCACTGCGTGTAAACAGAGTCCCACGTGTGACTTGTATCTATCCGAGTGATTACGGAGATAATTTAGTGTTCACCAATCCATTGTGGCCACAGTTGTGTAGTTGAAGTATCAGGAAAATAATTCTGTAACTGAGCATTTGTCGGCTACATCATAACAAGCCCGATCCTGTCCTTGACTCGACAATGACACAGAAACACTTTTCCAGCAAGAATCACTGAAGAACAATCATAGGAACAGGACTAGGCCATTCAGCCGTTAAGTCTGTTCTGCCATTCTGCCATTCAATTCACTCAATTTATCCCCCTTGGTCCTGTACCCCTTAACATCCTCAACAGCTTTTTTTTGGGGGGAAGAGAGTTCCAGATTTGCACTACCCTTTGTGTGAAGAAGTGCTTGCTAACATCACTTCAATTTTAAGGTTATGCTCCCTTGTTCTGGTTGCCCCTACCAGAGGAAATAGTTTCTCTATCTACCCCATCAATTCCTTTAATCATCATAAACACCTCAGTTCGATCACCCCTTAAATCTTCTATTCTCAAGGGAATGGGAGCAGAAAGCCTGGCTGTTTTTTCTCTTCACCTGCCCAGGGGCTTAAACGTCAATTGTATCACTCCAGCTGCAGCCTGGCTAAGATCAGCTTACCCATTACAGACCAAGAGGAATTATTTCTTAGACCTTCTGCTTTGTATGGCTCAGTACTAGACCGCGCATTGCAAAAAGGACATTTTTACAAACTTTCAGCCTTCCCAACAACAACAACAACTTGTATTTATATAGCGCCTTTAACATAATAAAACATCCCAAGCTGCTTCACAGAAGCGTTATCAAACAGAATTTGACACCGAGTCATATAAGGAGGTATTAGGACAAGTGGCCAAAAGCTTAGTCAAAGAGGTAGGTTTTAAGCAGTGTCTTAAAGGAGGTGAGAGAGGCAGAGAGGCGGAGAGGTATAGGGAGGGAATTCCAGAGCTTAGGGCCCCGGCAGCTGAAGGCACGGCCGCCATTGTGCCGCCAAGAGGCCAGAATTGGAAGAAGGCATAAATCTTGGAGGGTTGTAGGGCTAGAGGAGGTTACAGAGATAGGGAGAGGTGAGGCGAAGGAGGGATTTGAAAATAAGCATCTTCAGGAGTGTATTGACTGATTCTGACAAGAAGCCAGTAAGGGAAAGTCTGAGATTATCATCCGTTACCATAGCAACACTCTGTCTGAGCGTTTGATGCCCCAAGGGCTGGAATCAATGTGTGGTAAGCATCAGTATGCAGCAGTGCACACTGGCTTTGAATCACTCAGTGTTATTAGATAAATATCAACCCCATTAAATACATACTGCCAGAAAGGTCATCGGGTGTACTAATCCTCCAGGGGCACTGAATTGAAGCTCCATTAGACCTCAACTGAACCCTTCCCCAAAGACACAAAATCAGACAGGTTAATCATAGTGCCCAGCCACAACACTGGTGTCACAATTCAATATGTTGCTGACTTTTACAAAGACTTATAGAATTTATAGGTCATTCAGCCCCACCCTGGTGTTCCTGCTCCTCACGAGCCTCCTCCCACTCTATTTACCTTATCAGCATATCCTTCTATTCCTTTCTCCTTCATGTGCTTACCTAGCTTCCCCTTAAATGTATCTATAATGGATCTTACTTAATTGCCTTGCTTAAACAGCTAGGGTCCTGGCAGAGCGCTGGGGCCCGTATCGGAGAGGATGGGCGCAGGAATTGGGGCAGAACCCAGCCAAGTTTCTGCCCCTTTGTTGTCAATTTCAAAACCCTGGAAGTAGAACTGATGACTTCTTGCTTTCATTCCCTCATCATCATAGGCAGTCCCTCAAATCGAGGATGACTTGCTTCCATGCCAAAAAGTTCACAGGTATTTCAATGAAGGACCCAATATTCCAGGTCCTGAACTAAATTCAGGTCCTGAAGATGCCTGTGTGTGGATTTTTTTAAACATGTGGTGGCCGTTGCACACCAGCCACCACACGGGCTTGAAAGAGCTAGGCAAGGGTTATCCAAGACGACTGGAGACCAGCTCTGCTGCATGGACCTAGAGCACACATATCGCAGTGTGGGCTGGCCCGTGCTGCCCCAGGGACCTCGCCTCTTCTGGGCCCCAAACTCACGCCTCTCCTTGACCCCGATCACGTCCCTCTACAAACCCTCGCCGTCTCTTCACCCCGACCTCACCGCTCCCGCAGTACCTGCCCGCGCTCCAATCAGCAACCTGGATCTTGCTAACGTTCAATCCAGTCGCCCTCTTCGCTGCCGTTGCTCTCGTGCTCCAGCATGCGCTGCTCCCTGGAGTGATGTGCTGCCACGCTGCTCCTTCCGCTCCCTGGCCCGCTCCGATGGTGCTCGCAGGCCGGGGTCGTGCAGACTGCTTACTTCCCTCACGTTATAGACATCTGTTCATTCCCTACTGTGCCGATGTAAGTGAAAGAGACAGAATGGGCGGGAGAATGTCACCCATGAGCAATCCCACCAGCACTGCCTCAATCACCCTCAAGGCAGTGTATAGCTGAATGACCTGACCTTGGCAGAAGTGGGGACCACCAACACTTTACAAATTGTCAAACTTAAAAACTTAAAAGATCAAGGTATAGCAATTAAATCCCTCCCTTCCCTCCCCCACTGAGTTGGAAGTCCCAATAGTGCAAGCACTTGCCCAGTATTATCCTGCAGGTATCCGTGGGCAAGGAAGAGGTCCACCTTGCCCACGACCTACCCCCAAAGGGCCTGGCCTGGTGTGTCTGGCCCTGGGTAACTAATGTCTAGACCCTCCCGAGTCAAAAATGGGCACAAAAAACATACACAGGTAGACATTACAAACTGCAGCATTCAGCATGGGGCTCATCATAACAGGAGCAGTGTCAGGAATTCAGGCCCAGAGGCCTGCGGGCATCGGGCAATTTTCATCCCTTAATTCTAACTTCCAATGAAAACAAATGACATTTCTGCATGACAGACAAACCAGAAATCATGTCTGAAAGATGAAGCCAAGCTGTTTGCCTGAATTTGCCTTGCATGCAACTTGTACAGTCAAACAATGCATACAAGGGTTACATCCTGACTTAGTCCATAGAGGGCTCAAAATTAATTTCAAGCCGAGAGCAAAACGCCTTTAGTTTAAAAGCAATATCTCATGTAAAACTTCCTTTTCAGGTCAACATCAAACTGCCACTCAAATTGAATCTTCAAAGCAGTGCTTTATTAACCCCAATGTACATTTCTAGTAATATCTAATTTCTCAGCGTGTGCTAGTATATATCTTAGCTAATGAATTGCAGGCGCTAATCTTGCCTCGTCAAAAATGTCTCTACTGAAAATCTGTCGTACATTTTATTACATTTTTGTATGTATGTATACGGACACAGGAAGCTAAGTTCAAAGAGTTGCACATGATGAATTGGGTGAACTTGCATTTCATGCTGTGCGGGAAATCTTCACAGTTATAAGTAACCTTTGAGATTTATTCTATTCATCAAACATTGTGACTATATTTGTGGCTTAAGATAAATTTAAGGTACTGGCCTAGATTTTTCTCTGCGTTTGGTATCACTGGATCACAACCGATAATTAATCTGCCTGCCGACCATTTTGCCCACTGCCACTGCTGTCAATGTTTCGTTGTGGAGGGCCAAAATGTGGCCACCACCAATTTTAAATGGAGGACAGAATTGCGAGTAATCCCAGCAAATTGATCAGTGGAAGACAACAATGTGCATTTATATAGCGTCTTTAATGTAGTAAATCATCCCAAGGCGCATCACAGGGGTGTTACAAGACAAAAATTTGACACCGAGCCACACAAGAGGAAATTGCGGCAGATGTCCAAAAGCTTGGTCAAAGTAGGAGGTTTTAAGGAGTGTCTTAAAGGAGGAAAGAGAGGTAGAGAGGTGGAGAGGTTTAGGCAGGGAGTTCCAGAGCTTAGGGCCCAGGCAACAGAAGGCATGGCTACCAATGGTTGAGCGATTATAATCAGGAATGTTCAAGATGACAGAATTTGAGGAGCGCAGATATCTCGGGAGGTGGGGGTGGGGGCGGGGGGGCTGTGGTTGTGAGGCTGAAAGAGATTACAGAGACAAGGAGAGGTGAGGTCATGGAGGGATTTGTAAACAAGGATGAGAATTTTGAAATCGAGGCGGTGCTTACCCGGGAGCCAATGTGGGTCAGCGAGCACAGGAGTGATGGGTGGAGGGACTTGGTGCGAGTTAGGACAGGGGCAGCCAAGTTTTGGATGATCTCAAGTTTACGTAGGGTAGAATGTGGGAGTCCAGCCAGGACAACAAACCTCTTTTGCTGTAATTGCCCAGTGAAGATGGGCTTCTTTACTGAACTAGTGGCTCACTTAACAGAAGAAAGAGTCGTCAGTGCAGACATACTAGTGAAAATAATTGAGGTGGTTTTATTTCTGTCATGCCATTATTAAAAACGTTGCTGTTTTCAAACCTTCCATTCTTGTCATATTTATTTGATCATGATTTTGGTAATGTTTCCCATTGTAAAATTACCATGTCAACATTCAGTTTTGCTATGTTCTTTGTCACAATGCAGTTGCAGATGCTGGCCATTAGGTGTCGCTATGGACCTAATGTCTGAATTTCCCAATTTGTCGCCATCTTGTATATAAAAAAAAACTGACTGTGGGCAACACCACTGGAACTTTGCTAGTTTAAAAACAATGACAGAGTGACAGATAAACGGTTGCTGTAGCGTTACAGACAGGTTGGGGAGTGTCAAACAGTAATACGTTGAGAGATTCAACACCAGTTGATACACGCTCCCCTCTTCTTCACAGGCAGAGCCCTTACTGCCAGCTTTATTCCTTTTTTTTGCCCAACAGTAGTTTCGGAATATAGGAACAGGAGTAGGCCACTGAGCCCCTCGAGCCTGCTCCACCATTCAATGAGATCATGGATGATCTGCGACCTAACTCCATATACCCGCCTTTAGCCCATATCCTTTAATAGCCTATGGTTAACAAAAACAAATCAATCTCCGATTTAAATTACCAATTGATCTTGCACCAATTGCCATGTGCAGAATAGAGTTCCAAACTTCTACCATCCTCTGTGTGCAGAAGTGTTTCCTAATTTTACTCCTGAAAGGTCTGGCTCTAATTTTTAGACCATGCCCCCGAGTCCTAGAATCCCCAACCATAACAAACACTAACCTGCCCCCCATGATTTGAACTGAAATGCCACTCTCTATCTTCTAAAGCTGCAGATTTGGTGAATTCATTGGGATGAAATTTCAAAAGGGATATGAATATATATTCGAAAGGAAAAATATGCAGGGTTATAGGAGAAGAGCAAGGGAGTGGGACTAATTGGATAGCTCTTTCGGTCGGCATGGGCACGATGGGCTGAATGGCCCCATGCTGTGCTTTATGATTCTATTAAATTATTTTTTTCACTATTTTTCACAAAGTTATTAAATTGTTTGTGCTGTGATTTAGAAGCACCTCTTTGCACCGGCTGGAGATTTGTAAAACTCTCATCTGGAATGCCTTGCTCTCTTACCATTAGAAATGAGCAGCTTGGGGGGTCAGAGTTCTGCAGATGTGTCCAAGCACACACGCACAGAGTTCTTTTGTGACTAACCGTGCTTTGATTTGGCAGCTGCACAGCTAGCAGTATAACCCCAGTCTGTTGGCTGTGAATTGCATTGCACAAATAGATACTTGCCCAAGTCTGGCAACTAAAATATAACTGCAGCCTTGAGCTAGGCAATTGGCTTTACTCAGAAAGGTAATCATTTGGAAAACTAAACACCTTGTCCCAGTGCCGGGTTCACTCTCACAATCCAATAATCAAATCATCTCAATTGAACGTTACCGGTCTTCCGTCCAACTCCTATAATGACAGATTTTCCTGACACAAAGTTCTTCAGGTATAAACAAGATGATCTCTAATACTTACCTGCCATTCTGTTCTTTATCTTGAACAATATAGATCCAAGGTACCATTGTTGTGCTGAGACAGGTAATAATAAAAAGCTGCACCAATGCTAGTTTCTAAGAAGCATCTGCCATCATTTCATGCACTGTAATTCCTCCTTTCATTTGATCAACGTTTTTTTTCCCGACAACCATCTTTTGAATACTGCTTCTGGACCTTCTGGTCCAAGAACAACAGGGGAGTTATATGGTTGTAGTCAAATCAATATGTTCACAAGATATGACAGAAATTTGAAACATGAAACTTAAAGGCAGATCTGGACTTTGTGCGAGAGTATAAAACGGCCAATATCGAGTTGGCAGCCCCATTCACATATCTCCCTATTTTTATTTCAATTGACTTCAACGAAAATAACATCGGGAAGAGATATAAAACGGGCTGCTGATTCACTATCACCCGTTTTATAATATCGCACAGTCAAGATTGACCTCTTCATCATCATCATAGGCAGTCCCTCGGAATCGAGGAAGACTTGTTTCCACTCGAAAAGTGAGTTCTCAGGTGGCTGAACAGTCCAATACGGGAATTACAGTCTTTGTCACAGGTGGGACAGACAGTCGTAGAAGGAAAGAGTGGGTGGGGAATCTGGTTTGCCGCACGCTCCTTCCGCTGTCTGCGCTTGTTTTCTGCATGCTCTCGGCGACAAGACTCAAGGTGCTCAGCGCCCTTCCCGATGCACTTCCTCCACTTAGGGCGGTCTTTGGCCAGGGACTCCCAGGTGTCGGTGGGGATGCTGCACTTTATCAAGGAGGCTTTGAGGGTGTCTTTGAAACATTTCCTCTGCCCACTTGGGGCTTGTTGCCATGTAGAAGTTCCGAGTAGAGCACTTGCTTTGGGAGTCTTGTGTCAGGCATGCGAACAATGTGGCCCGCCCAACGGAGCTGGTCGAGTGTGGTCAGTGCTTTGATGCTGGGGATGTTGGCCTGATCGAGGACACTCACGTTGGTGAGTCTGTTCTCCCCGGGGATTTGCAGGATCTTGCGGAGACATCGTTGATGGTATTTCTCCAGCGATTTGAGGTGTCTACTATATATGGTCCACATCTGAGCCATTCGGGAGGGCGGGTATCACTACAGCCTTGTCAACCATAAGCTTGGTGCCAGATTTGAGGGCCTGATCTTCGAACACTCTTCCTCAGATGGCCGAAGACTGCACTGGTGCACTGGAGGCAGTGTTAAACCTTGTCATCGATGCCTGCTTGGAGGGAGTAGCGTGCAGGGGCATACCACTGCAGGGAGCAGCGCGTGCTGCTGGAGGGCAATGGTTGCGAAGCCAGGTCGCTGATTGCAGTGCGGGCAAGCACAGCAGATGGGGCAAAGGAGCGGCAAAATCTGTAGAGGGAAGTGACTGGGGCCCAGGAGAGGCATGAATCTGGGGCTCAGAAGAGGCGAGGGCCCACGGGCAGCACGAGCTAGCCCACATTGCGATATGTGTGCACGCTCGGTCTGTGCAGCAGAGCTGGTCTCCAGTTAGTCTTCAGTAATCCTTGCTACTGGACCAAGACCTAGCTCTGTCAAGCCCGTGTGGTGGCTGGTTTTCCAAGGCCACCACACGTTAAAAAAATCCACGCAAAGGCATCTTCCACCCTTTACGATGTAGTTCAGGATCTGGAATATTAGGTCTTTCATTGAAACACCTGGGAACTCATCCCTTTTTGGCGTGGAAGCAAGTCATCCTCGCTTCACAGGACTGACTATGATGATGATGCTGATAATAGGCTCCTGAGATATGGAAAGTGGTCCACATTGTCCAGGGCTGTGCCATGGATCATGATACCCCTTAATGGCCGCTTTCGACTGACCTGACAAGTATCCATTACTTTTTTAAAAAAAAACACATTCTCCCTTACTCTCTCGAAGATATCGATTCATGCTGGGGCTCTGCTCCACACTTCCTCCAGTAACATACCATCAGTAACCATTCATCCTGTGTAAGTGACTGGGTACTTGACTGATGGAGGGGGAGCTTGGAGGTATTTCTCTTATCTTTGTCTTGTTGCATTTCCTGATATACAGGATGTAGGACCCAAGCCCAAGACGAGTTACCTGCACTTCCAACAATTTACTGCGCTATATTCACTGTTCACGATGTGATCTCCTCTACACTGGGGAGACCAAACGCAGATTGGGTCACGCTTTGCTGAACACCTCCATTCAGTCTGCAAGCGTGACCCCGAGCTTCCAGTCGCTTGTCATATTAATTCTCCGTCCCACTTCCACTCTGACCTCCTAGACTGTTCTAATGAAGCTCAACTGAAGCTCAAGGAGCTTTCGATTATGCACTTTACAACCTTCCGCAATCAGCATCGAGTTCAACGATTTCAGATCATAACCTCTGCTCCCATTTGTTCGGAAGGCGGGTGCTGGTAACCTTTCTGCTGTTGCTATTTACACGTCCTCTGGACCATCTTCTATTTCTTTACTCTGCGAAGACCACCCCATTTTGCCTTGCACCATCTTCCTTTGTGTCATTTAACCACTCCTGCCTTGCACCCTAGCACAGACCTTCCCTTTTGTTCTTTTCCTCCCCTCCCCGCTTTCCCTGCTTCTGCACCTCCTTAAAACCTGTTCCATCAACAATCAAAAACCTAACCTGCTGAGTATTTTCAGCATTTTCTGTTTTTATTTCAGATTTCTAGCATCCGCAGCATTTTGCTTTTGCCCAAAAGGGACATCAGTTTAATGACATTGGACCTGAGGGCACATTGAGTTTGTGACAAAGAATGGCCAATGCCAGCTGTGACTTTCTGACACTGAAATTTAGTACAACTGACAGCCTTGCTCATGCTACAACAAATCTCCTTGTAATTGGATGAGCTGACCACCGATGAGAACGAAAAAAGGGTAAGGTGGTTTGTAACGTATGTGTCTGAGAGTATGCTCACAGGTTTGTAGAGCTGTTGAAACTAAAATAGTTGTCGAGCTGTTGAATTTGACCGTTTATTGTCCAAAAGTTTTATTGTTAAACGTCAAAAGTTTAATTTGTGAATTTGTCGGTTTTAGTTTTAAAGGGGCACTTGATTTATAGTTTTACTAAAATAGTTAGAGTTGTTGAGTGGGAGTGGCTTAGCAACTTGGGAGTTGAGCCTGTGGAGGAAGGAGCTGCAACTGCTGTCTGCCTGCCTGCAACCAGAGGGAGTCCAGGAGAGAAAGAAGAGGCCGACTGAATCAATACCTTGAGCGAGAGGAAGAGCTGTAGAGCTGTTGAGTTGGGAGTGGCTTAGCCAGTCACGTGATGTTCACAGGACTCAATAAAATCCCAGCCAGTTGGGTTCGGGGGATCCACGATGAGGCAGGTAGTTGTGAGCCTGGTGGATGAACTGGTGTAGTGTGGTTGTTAAACCTTTCCCAATAAACCAACTAGTTCACAATTGTAATGTGTTGCCATGAATTCTTAAGCAAAGAACCCATGAAGCAAATACATTACAGGTGGCCAAAGAGACCCTGAACAATTGCCATAAAAAGAATGCCATAATTCTGTCAAAAGCAAAGTAAAAACAGGCATGAAATAAGAGCAAATAATTTTTTTTCCGAAAACTTTTCTGTGAATAAACCCCAGTGTGCACAGGCAATGTTTCAATCCTTACGCAGGGCATTAATTGTGCAAGTCTTGGCTGCTGGTGATCTGCAGTTGGGGAGTTGTCTGTTTAGAGGGCGGGCAAAAGAATCAAAATCAAATAATATCTTCAACTCAAATGGAAAAATTGAGTGGTGCAGTAGGAGGTTCTAATACAAGATTGTGTTGGTGCCATTAGGAGATACATGATACTGGCCCAGAGTGGCTCATCCCTAGCATTTTACTCTGCTCCCTTTCCTCCAATTAATCATTTAAATCCAATTTTGAGCTGCTAAAAAATTTGACACAGGAGTCGAAATGGTCTCTTAACTTCCGAACAGTGCTCCAAGCTCATATTATAATTTTGGTTTGAAGGCAATTGAGGATACATTTTAAATTGACAATAAAATTTAATTGCCAAAAAAGCAACTTGTGTTTTGGTGAGTCTTATTTTACAAGAGAAATAAAACATAAGAATTTGATGGATTCCATTTGTTGTGACTGAATGTATGTGCAATAAATGTAATTTATCTATGTTTTCAAAAGGCCTTCAATAAGGTACTCCATAATAGACTGACGAATAAGGTCAGAGAATGTGGAATCAGGGCGCAAGTAGCAGAATGGATAACTAGCTGGCTTCAAGACAGAAAACAGAGAGTAGGGGTAAAGGGTAGCTATTCACACTGGCAGAAGGTGGGTCGTGGTGTTCCACAAGGATCAGTGCTGGGACCACGATTTAGACTTTGGAATCAAATACAAAATTTCTAAATTTGCGGAAGACACCAAATTGGAGCGGGGGGGGCAGGGGAGGTGGGGGCGAGTCAATAGTGAGCAGGACTGCAGCAAATTACAGGAGGACATTAAGAAACATAGAGAATGGGCATATAATTGGCAAATGAAGTTCAACAGAGATAAATGTGAGGTACAGGTGCAGCGTCGAGAATCCGGAACCGGTTGTCGTGGTACACATCGGTACCAACGATATAGGTAAAAAACGGGATGAGGTCCTACGAGACGAATATAGGGAGCTAGGAGCTAAATTAAAAAGTAGGACCTCAAAAGTAGTAGTCTCAGGATTGCTACCAGTGCCACGTGTGAGTCAGAGTAGGAATCGCAGGATAGCTCAGATGAATACTTCATCTGAGGAGTGGTGCAGAAGGGAGGGATTCAAATTCCTGGGGCATTGGAACTGGTTCTGGGGAGGTGGGACCAGTACAAACTGGATGGTCTACACCTGGGCAGGACCAGAATCAATCTCCTAGGGGGAGTGTTTGCTAGTGCTGTTGGGGAGGAGTTAAACTAATATGGCAGGGGGATGGGAACCTATGCAGGGAGGCAGAGGGAAATAAAAGGGAGACAGAGGCAAAAGATAGAAAGGAGAATAGTAAAAGTGGAGGGCAGAGAATCCCAAGGCAAAAAACAAAAAGGCCCACATTACAGCAAAATTCTAAAGGGGCAAGGTGTGTTAAAAAGACAAGCCTGAAGGCTCTGTGCCTCAATGCGAGGAGTATTCGGAATAAGGTGGACGAATTAACTGCGCAGATAGCAGTTAATGGATATGATGTAATTGGCATCACAGAGACATGGCTCCAGGGTGACCAAGGCTGGGAACTCAACATCCAGGGATATTCAACATTTGGGAAGGATAGACAGAGAGGAAAAGGAGGCGGGGTGGTGTTTCTGGTTAAAGTGGAAATTAATGCAATAGTAAGGAAGGGCATTAGCTTGGGTGATGTGGAATCGGTATGCGTGGAACTGCGGAATAGCAAAGGGCAGAAAACGCTGGTGGGAGTTGTGTACAGGCCACCTAACGGTAGTAGTGAGGTTGGGGAAAGCATAAAACAAGAAATATGGGATGTGTGCAATAAAGGTGCAGCAGTTATCATGGGCGACTTTAATTTACATATAGATTGGGTTACCCAAACTGGTAGCAATGCGGTGGAGGAGGATTTCCTGGAGTGTATTAGGGATGGTTTTCTTGATCAATATGTGGAGGAACCGACCAGAGAGCTGGCCATCCTAGACTGGGTAATGTGTAATGAGAAGGGACTAATTAGCAATCTTGTTGTGTGAGGCCCCTTGGGGAAGAGTGACCATAATATGGTAGAATTCTTTATTAAGGTTTAGAGTGACACAGTTAATTCAGAAACTAGGGTCCTAAACTTAAGGAAAGCTAACTTCGATGGCATGAAGTGTGAATTGGCTACTATAGACTGGCAAATGACACTTAAAGGGTTGATGGTGGATAGGCAATGGCAAACATTTATAGATCACATGGATGAACTTCAACAGTTGTACATCCCTGTCTGGAGTAAAAATAAAACAGGAAAGATGGCTCAACCGTGCCTAACAAGGGAAATTAACGATAGTGTTAGATCCAGGGAAACATAGAAACATAGAAAATAGGTGCAGGAGTAGGCCATTCGGCCCTTCGAGCCCGCACCGCCATTCAATGAGTTCATGGCTGAACATGCAACTTTAGTACCCCATTCCTGCTTTCTCGCCATACCCCTTGATCCCCCTAGTAGTAAGGACGACATCTAACTCCTTTTTGAATATATTTAGTGAATTGGCCTCAACAACTTTCTGTGGTAGAGAATTCCACAGGTTCACCACTCTCTGGGTGAAGAAGTTTCTCCTCATCTCGGTCCTAAATGGCTTACCCCTTATCCTTAGACTGTGACCCCTGGTTCTGGACTTCCCCAACATTGGGAACATTCTTCCTGCATCTAACCTGTCTAAACCCGTCAGAATTTTAAACGTTTCTATGAGATCCCCTCTCATTCTTCTGAACTCCAGTGAATACAAACCCAGTTGATCCAGTCTTTTTTGATATGTCAGTCCCGCCATCCTGGGAATCAGTCTGGTAAACCTTTGCTGCACTCCCTCAATAGCAAGAAAGTCCTTCCTCAAGTTAGGAGACCAAAACTGTACACAATACTCCAGGTGTGGCCGCACCAAGGACCTGTACAACTGTAGTAACACCTCCCTGCCCCTGTACTCAAATCCCCTCGCTATGAAGGCCAACATGCCATTTGCATTCTTAACCGCCTGCTGTACCTGCATGCCAACCTTCAATGACTGATGTACCATGACAACCAGGTCTCGTTGCACCTCCCCTTTTCCTAATCTGTCACCATTCACATAATAGTCTTTCTCTCTGTTTTTACCACCAAAGTGGATAACCTCACATTTATCCACATTATACTTCATCTGCCATGAATTTGCCCACTCACCTAACCTATCCAAGTCACTCTGCAGCCTCAGCATCCTCCTCGTAGCTCACACTGCCACCCAACTTAGTGTCATCCGCAAATTTGGAGATACTACATTTAATCCCCTCGTCTAAATCATTAATGTACAATGTACACAGCTGGGGCCCCAGCACAGAACCTTGCGGTACCCCACTAGTCACTGCCTGTCATTCTGAAAAGTACCCATTTACTCCTACTCTTTGCTTCCTGTCTGCCAACCAGTTCTCAATCCACGTCAGCACGCTACCCCCAATTCCATGTGCTTTAACTTTGCACATTAACCTCCTGTGTGGGACCTTGTCGAAAGCCTTCTGAAAGTCCAAATACACCACATCAACTGGTTCTCCCTTGTCCACTCTACTGGAAACATCCTCAAAAAATTCCAGAAGATTTGTCAAGCATGATTTCCCTTTCACAATCCATGCTGACTTGGACCTATCATGTCACCTCTTTCCAAATGCGCTGCTATGACATCCTTAATAATGATTCCACTACCGATGTCAGGCTGACCGGTCTATAATTCCGTGTTTTCTCCCTCCCTCCTTTTTTAAAAAGTGGGGTTACATTGGCTACCCTCCACTCCATAGGAACTGATCCAGAGTCAATGGAATGTTGGAAAATGACTGTCAACGCATCCACTATTTCCAAGGCCACCTCCTTAAGTACTCTGGGATGCAGACCATCTGGCCCTGAGGATTTATCGGCCTTCAATCCCATCAATTTCCCCAACACAATTTCCCGACTAATAAAGATTTCCTTCAGTTCCTCCTTCTTACTAGACCCTCTGACCCCTTTTATATCCGGAAGGTTGTTTGTGTCCTCCTTAGTGAATACCGAACCAAAGTACTTGTTCAATTGGTCTGCCATTTCTTTGTTCCCCGTTATGACTTCCCCTGATTCTGACTGCGGGGGACCTATGTTTGTCTTTACTAACCTTTTTCTCTTTACATATCTATGGAAACTTATGCAGTCCGTCTTAATGTTCCCTGCAAGCTTCCTCTCGTACTCTATTTTCCCTGCCCTAATCAAACTCTTTGTCCTCCTCTGCAGTGTTCTAAATTTCTCCCAGTCCCCGGGTTCACTGCTATTTCTGGCCAATTTGTATGCCACTTCCTTAGCTTTAATAATATCCCCGATTTCCCTTGATAGCCACGGTTGAGCCACCTTCCCTTTTTTATTTTTACGCCAGACAGGGATGTACAATTGTTGTCGTTCATCCATGCGGTCTCTAAATGTCTGCCATTGCCCATCCACTGTCAACTGCTTAAGTATCATTCGTCAATCTATCCTAGCCAATTCACGCCTCATACCTTCAAAGTTACCCTTCTTTAAGTTCTGGACCATGGTCTCTGAATTAACTGTTTCATTCTCCATCCTAATGTAGAATTCCACCATATTATGGTCACACTTCCCCAAGGGGCCTCGCACAACAAGATTGCTAATTAATCCTCTCTCATTACACAACACCCACTCTAAGATGCCCTTCCCCCCAGTTGGTTCCTCGACATATTGGTCTAGAAAACCATCCCTTATGCACTCCAGGAAATCCTCCTTCACTGTCTTCCTTCCAGTTTGGTTAGCCCAATCTGTATGCATATTAAAGTCACCCATGATAACTGCTGCACCTTTATGGCATGCACCCCTAATTTCCTGTTTGATGCCCTCCCCAACATCACTACTCCTGTTTGGAGATCTGTACACAACTCCCACTAACATTTTTTGCCCTTTGGTGTTCTGCAGCTCTACCCATACAGATTCCACATCATCCAAGCTAATGTCCTTCCTAACTATTGCATTAATCACCTCTTTAACCAGGCATATAAATTGGCCAAAAAAAATAGCAAACCTGAGGACTGGGAGAAATTTAGAATTCAGCAGAGGAGGTCAAAGGGTTTAATTAGGAGGGGGAAAATAGAGTAGGAGAGGAAGCTTGCTGGGAACATAAAAACTGACTGCAAAAGCTTCTATAGATATGTAAAGAGAAAAAGATTGATGAAAACAAACGTAGGTCCCTTGCAGTCAGACTCAGGTGAATTAATAATGAGGAACAAAGAAATGGCAGACCAACTGAACAAATAATTTGGTTCTGTCTTCACGAAGGAAGACACAAATGACCTTCCGGATGTACTAGGGGACCGAGGGTCTAGTGAGAAGGAGGAACTGAAGGATATCCTTATTAGGTGGCAAATTGTGTTGGGGAAATTGATGGGATTGAAGGCCGAAAAATCCCCACGGCCTGATTGTCTGCATCCCAGGTAGCCCTAGAAATAGTGGATGCATTGGTAATCATTTTCCAACAATCTATCGACTCTGGATCAGTTCCTATGGACGGGAGGGTAGCTAATGTAACACCACTTTTAAAAAAAGGAGGGAGAGAGAAAACGGGTAATTATAGACCGGTTAGCCTGACATCAGTAGTGGGGAAAATGTTGGAATCTATTAAGGATGAAATAGCAGCGCATTTGGAAAGTGGTGACAGGATCGGTCGAAGTCAGCATGGATTTATGAAAGGGAAATCATGCGTGACCAATCTTCTGGAATTTTTTGAGACTATAACTAGCAGAGTGGACAAGGGAGAACCAGTGGATGTGGTGTATTTAGACTTTCAAAAGGCCTTTGACAAGGTATCACATAAAAGAGATTGGTGTACAAGATCAAGGCACATGGTATTGGGGGTAATGTACTGGCGTGGATAGAGAATTGGTTGGCAGGCAGGAAGCAGAGAGTCGGGATTAACGGGTCCTTTTCAGAATGGGAGGCAGTAACTAGTGGAGCACCGCAGGACTCAGTGCTGGGACCCCAGCTCTTCACAATATATATTAATGATTTGGATGAAGGAATTGAGGGTAATATCTCCAAGTTTGCAGAGGACACTAAACTGGGTGGCGGTGTGAGCTGTGAAGAGGATGCTAAGAAGCTGCAGGGTGACTTGGACAGGTTAGGAGAGTGGGCAAATGCATGGCAGATGCAGTATGATGTGGATAAATGTGAGGTTATCCACTTTGGTGGCAAAAATACGAAGGCAGAATATTATCTGAATGGCGGCAGACTAGGAAAAGGGGAGGTGCAACGAGACCTGGGTGTCATGGTTCATCAGTTATTGAAAGTTGGCATGCAGGTACAGCAGGCAGTGATGAAGGCAAATGGTATGTTGGCCTTCATACCTAGGGGATTTGAGTATATGAGCAGGGAGGTCTTACTGCAATTGTACAGGGTCTTGGTGAGGCCTCACCCAGAATATTGTGTTCAGTTTTGGTCTCCTAATCAGAGGAAGAACGTTCTTGCTATTGAGGGAGTGCAGCGAAGGTTCACCAGACTGAACCCAGGGATGGCTGGAATGTCATATGAGGAGAGACTGGATCAACTCGGCCTTTATACACTGGAGTTTAGAAGGATGAGGGGGGATCTCATAGAAACGTATAAGATTCTGACGGGACGGGACAGGTTAGATGCGGGAAGAATGTTCCCGATGTTGGGGAAGTCCAGAACCAGGGGACACAGTCTTAGGATAAGGGGTAGGCCATTTAGGACTGAGATGAGGAGAAACTTCTTCACTCAGAGAGTTTTAACCTGTGGAATTCCCTGCCGCAGAGAGTCGTTGATGTCAGTTCATTGGATATATTCAAGAGAGAGTTAGATGTGGTCCTTACGGCTAAAGGGATCAAGGGGTATGGAGAGAAAGCAGGAAAGGGGTACTGAGGTGAATGATCAGCCATGATCATATTGAATGGTGGTGCAGGCTCAAAGGGCCGAATGGCCTACTCCTGCACCTATTTTCTATGTTTCTATGTTTCTAACCCTCGGGACCGAGGTCGTTCCAAATTCCGGGCTTTCGATCGTCTTTCTGACGTCACGAGCCCAGGTTCGGGTATTTCCGGATTTCGGAACGTCAGAAATCGGGGGTGGGGGGGGTCGGGGTATCTTCTCTGAGGAGCTGTTCGGGCGGGCCGACAAGGAGGCCTTGAGGAAAGGGCAGCGGCAGGTCCAGATTCCGGAATATTTTACGGATTCCGGACGACCCTGCCACTGATCGGTCTGGTAAGAAGATTAGCGAGGTCATTTATTACTTGGAGGGTGTGAGTCTGGGTGGAATAGAGGAACAAAGGGATCTCAGAGTACACATACACAAATCACAAAAAATTGCGCCACAGGTTAGCAAGACTATATAAAAAGCAAACCAAGCACTCGGGTTTATTTCTAAAGGTATAGATTTGAAAAATAGGGAAATTATGCCAAACCTGTACCGAACCTTTGTTAGACCACACTTAGAGTACTGCGTACTGTCCTGGTCACCATATTATAAAAAGGATACAGAGGCATTAGAGAGGGTGCAGAGAAGATTTACAAGGATGATACCAGAAATGCTAAGGCATACATAATCAGGAAAGGATGAACAGGCTGGGTCTCTTTTCTCTTGAAAAAAGAAGGCCGAAGGGTGATCTAATAGAGGTCTTTAAAGTTATGAAAGGTTTTGATAGAGTGAATACAGAGAGAATGTTTCCACTTGTGGGGAAGAGAATAACTATAGGCCATCAATATAAGATAGTCACCAAGAAATTCAATAGGGAATTCAGAAGAAACTGCTATACCCAAAGAGTGGTGAGAATGTGGAACTCGCTACCTCAGGGAGTGGTTGAAGCAAATAATAATGATGCATTTAAGGGGAGGCTAGACAAGAATATGAGGGAGAAGGGAAACATAGAAACATAGAAAATAGGTGCAGGAGTAGGCCGTTCAGCCCTTCGAGCCTGCACCGCCATTCAATATGATCATGGCTGATCATGCAACTTCAGTACCCCACTCCCGCCTTCTCTCCATATCCCCCGATCCCCTTAGCTGTAAAGGCCACATCTAACTGTCTCTTGAATATACCAACGAATTGGACTCAACAACTTTCTGTCGTAGAGAATAGAGGGTTATGCTGATAGAGTCAGAGGAGGAAAGACGGAAGGAGGCTCGAGTGGAGCATAAACGTCGGCATGGGCTGAATGGCCTGTGTCTGTGTCACATATCCTATGTAATCCTATGCAATAATAGTCGTACAGCACAGTGTAATGGGACAATCAGCCTGTCAGAAGGATAAAGCTGTAAGCTGAGTATTTTAACATCTATCCTCAATGCAGCTTTACTTTCTAACTGAAAGCACATAACTGAGATTTGTAGAACATTTATAATTGTTTTGCATTGCTTTGAACCCCAGTTTCTCCCTTGGCCTTAAAAGGACTGAATGATGCCAGCTTACGATTCCAGAGACACGCAATCCTTCCAGTACTTCACCCAAGTGGCCAGGCTTCATGTGTGCGCTTACTCACGAGGGCTGGTGGGCAATTCAACCATGTGGGCATCGCAGCTGAGCCTGATCATGTCCCGACTTGAAGTACATTTCCCAGCAATCCTGAGCGGGAACCCTGACCTATCTTTCACTTTCCTTGCCCAGGGGAACTGAGACCAACTATAAAGGTTCCATCACCAGCCTGGGACAGGTCAGCAAACTCATTGCAAACCAACAGTTTAACCCAAGACATTCCTGGGCTGTTTACCAACCGAGGCCATCTGGGGAGTTCCACTAAAAGAATTTGATACTCAGGAATCCAAGCTATGACGAGAAAGGTACTGAGGACAAACAAACATCTCCCCTCCCAATACTTAAGAGAAGAATCCCTGTTTTTAGTTACTCCTTTATTCCTGGACGAGCTCCAATGCATTTCAGTGCCAGGGCAACAAGATCTGTTGGGCTGATGTCAGTGAACACAAGTCCTTTTAGTGTGCCTGAATCCTAGTGCCAGTCGCCATGGGATCAACCCGACTAGGCGACATCTTTAACGATGCGTTTACATATTTGAACACTTATGCTACTTATTTTTCATAAAATATTTCCAATTGCACACCCCAAACCCTCAAACTGCAATTGGTTTGAACCGAACACCGTGGAGATTAAGGGTTTGTCCAGCGTAAAAAGAAATAGAAAGACAGACAGAGATAAAATGCCTTTCACGATTGCAGGACGTTCAAAAGTGCTTTGCAGCCAATGAAGTACTTTTCGGAGTGTAGTCACTGTTGCAATGTAGGAAACACTGCAGCCAATTTGCACATAACAAAGTCCCACAAGCAGCAATGTAACAATGACCAGATAATATATTTTTTTTTAATGATGTTGGTTCAGGGATAAATGTTGGCCAGGACACTAATGAGAACTCCTCTGCACTTCTTTGAAATATTACCATGGGATGCTTTACATCCACCTGAGAGGGTAGATGGAGCCTTGGTTTAACATCTCATCCAAAGGATGGGACCTCCAGCAGTGCAGCACTCCCTAAGTTCTACACTGGAGTGTTAACCTGGATTTTGTGCTCAAGTCTCTGGAGTGGGTCTTGAACCCACAAACTTCTGCCTCAGAGGCAAGTGTGCTACCCACTGAGCCATCAGTAGACATCCTATTGTACATATAAAACTAAAATATATGTATGGTCAAAATAGGGCATATAGAACCCCGCATTATATTTCAATAACAGTTTAATAGTAGAAAATGAATATTCCAGAGTTTTTACAGCGTGGCTGTGGGGGGCGGGGGAAGGGGGAGGATGTTAAATTACTGGTCTGTTTGGAGTGCTGGCTTTCAGATTTGCAGCATTGGATTTTACTATTTATAGCATTGAGGCGAGGATGAAACTTCTCCTTTAACAGTGCATTTAAAATGGCAATCCCGCATAAATTTTTCTTTGGCTGGGAGTAGCTTCAGCCATCAGAACTTAAACTATAGAATGATTATAGAAAATAACACTCTGGCTTTGCTGAGCACCAATCCACCAAAGATGCATTAAAGAACGGTGGCTGGGACAAATTAGCTTCAAGATTACATGCCACATGTGGACCATTGAAGCTTGCTGAGGCATGAGACATTTGGATCATCAGAGTGCTTATCTGATTTTTAAAGGAGACCTGAAAGCACTCGTCGTTGCAATGCTGCTGGCCAGCTATGTGGCCTGAATTCTGACCTACTGTGTGGGAGTTAAATGCTACATTGCTCGAGACCCCAGGCTGTGCAATGCTCGGGATTTTGTGATGATGTTAACAGTGAGGCTATCAGCGCTCACTGTTATTTGGGGTAAATCGGACAGCAACTTGTGACGTCCGGACATGTGCAGTTAAACGCGGACATCTGGAAGTTTCTGTCAGAGATACCCTGCTCCTCCACATTGTGCGCTGTTGCAGTCCTCACTGATCGACTCGGCATTGAAATGACTGCAACGGTGTAAACTTGCTGTACTGGTCCACCAGTTCCTCACTAAAAACAGCTGAAAAAGTTAGGACTGGTGCATTCAGCAGTAACTGAGTTTTTAAACAGCATGATAAGTGGTAATTACTGCTGAAGAACTCTCTGACCCAGCAAAATTAATTTTAGAAGTGTAGAGTCTCATTCCCTCAGATGATAATTAGTGTTGTCGATTTACTTTTTCTGTCTGCCTATTTTATCTTTCTCCCTCAATTCCATTTCCATTTCCCTAATCTTTATTTCGCTTCCTGTAAATCATTTAAATCTAATATTTTGTTTCCTGCTTTATAGTTCCTGGTTTGGGCTCTGCGAGTTTCAGTGAGGATTCTTCAATCTAATTAGTTGAAGAGCCTCGCTGTCACTTGTTCTGCTCACAGATGCCACAGATACCCTGTAGGGGGCACTGCACTGGAAAAGACGACAGAATAGAGGAAATTACGCCGACAAGAATTGTGCGCGTAGCAGTAAGCGAGGTGAACGGCGAGCACTGCTCCTTCGCCAAGGAGTGCAAAATCAGGGCCAATATGTGACTTGAACTCTGATCTACTGCTTGATGTAGGGCAGGGTGGTGTGAGTAGAATGACTGGTTAGGATGCATAATCACCAATCTGCTTTAGCCATCTCATCAAAATTTCTACTTACTCAGTTGGCCTATAACAGCAGCAATAGTACAATTCCTTTAACTTAATGCAACCTCTCAAGGCACTTCACACAGGAGAGAAGCAGACTGAGTGATAACAGTTGAACTGAGAGTGGATTGAAAGTGGATAAAACGATTATACACATGGAGGGAGGGGGAGGGAGGAAGTTCCAGAGGGTAGAACCTAAATGGCTGAGCGCTTTGCCAATGAATAAAGAATGCTTGAAGGTCTGTGGGTGTGGGCAGGGGGGTGCGGGAATAAACATAAGAAATAGGAGCAAGAGTAGGCCACCTGGTCCCTCGAGCCTGCTCCGCCATTTAATGAGATCATGGCGGATCTGATCATGGACTCAGCTCCACTTCCCTGCCCACTCCCCATAACCCTTTACTCCCTTATCACTCAAAAATCTGTCTATATCCACCTTAAATATATTCAATGACCCAGCCTCCACAGCTCTCTGGGGCAGAGAATTCCACAGATTTTCAACCCACTGAGAGAAGAAATTCCTCCTCATCTCAGTTTTAAATGGGCGGCCCCTTATTCTGAGATTATGTCCCCTAGTTTTAGTTTCCCCCATGAGTGGAAATATCCTCTCTGCATCCACCTAGTCGAGCCCCCGCATTATCTTATATGTTTCGATAAGATCACTTCTCATTCTTCTGAACTCCAATGTGTATAGGCCCAACCTATCTTCATAAGTCAACCCCCTCATCGCTGGAATCAACCTAGTGAACCTTCTCCGAACAGTCTCCAATGCAAGTATATCCTTTCTTAAATATGGAAACCAAAACTGTATGCAGTACTCTAGGTGTGGCCTCTCCAATACCCTGTACAGTTCCAGCAGGACTTTTCTGCTTTTATACTCTATCCCCCTTGCAATAAAGGCCAACATTCATTTGCCTTCCTGATCACTTGCTGTACCTGCATACTAACATTTTGTGTTTCATGCACAAGGACCCCCAGGACCCTCTGCACTGCAGCACTTTGCAATTTTTCTCCATTTAAATTATAATTTGCATCTCTATTTTTTGTGCCAAAGTGGATAACCTTATATTTTCCCAGATTATACTCCATCTGCTAAATATTTGCCCACTCACTTAGCCTATCTATATCCCTTTGCAGATTTTGTGTGTCCTCCTCACAATTTGCTTTCCCACCCATCTTTGTATCATCAGCAAACTTGAAAACATTACACTTGGTCCCTTCATCCAAGTCATTAAAATAGATTGTAAATAGTTGAGGACCCAGCATCGATTCCTGCTGCACCTCATTAGTCACTGTTTGCCAACTGGAAAATGACCCATATATCCCAATTCTCTGGCTTCTGTTAGCTAGCCAATCCTCTATCCATGCAAATATATTACCTCCAACCCTGTGAGCTTTTATCTTGTGCAGTAAAGTCTTATGTGGCACCTTATCGAATGCCTTCTGGAAATCCAAATATACCACATGCACTGGTCCCCGCTTATCCACCCTGCTCGTTACATCCTCAAAGAACTCCAGCAAATTTGTCAAACATGATTTCCCTTTCATAAAACCATTCTGACTCTGCTTGATTAAATTATGCTTTTCCAAATGTCCCACTACTGCTTCCTTAATAATGGACTCTAGCATTTTCCCAACGACAGATGTTAGGCTAACTGGTCTATAGTTTCCTGCTTTTTATCTACCTCCTTTTTTAAATAGGGGTGTTACATTTGCGGTTTTCCAATCCGCTGAGACCGCCCCAGAATCCAAGGAATTTTGGTAGATTACAACCAATGCATCCACTATCTCTGCAACCACTTCTTTTAAGAACCTAGGATGTAAGCCATCACGTCCAGGGGAGTTGTCCACCTTTAGTCCCATTATTTTATCAAATATTACTTTGTTCGTGATAGTGATTGTATTAGGTTCCTCCCTCCCTATAGCCCCTTCATTATCCACTATTGGAATGTTTTTAGTGTCTTCTACCATGAAGACCAATATTTGTTCAACGTCTCTTCCATTTCCCTGCTCTCCATTATTAATTCCCCAGTCTCATCCTCCAGAGGACCAATATTTACTTTAGCCACTCTTGTCCTTTTTATGTACCTGTAATAACTCTTACTATTTGTTTTTATATTTCGTGCTAGTTTACTTTCATAATCTATCTTCCCTCTATCACTTTTTTTGTCGTTCTTTGCTGGCTTTTAAAAGTTTCCCAATCCTCTGGCCTCCCACTAATCTTGGCCACATTGTAAACCCTTGTTTTCAATTTGATACCATCCCTTATTTCCTTAGTTAGCCACAGATGGTTATCCCTTCTCTTATAGTCTTTCCTTCTCATTGCAATATATTTTTGTTGTGAGTTATGAAATATCTCCTTAAATGTCTGCCACTGCTCATCAACTATTCCATACTTTAATCAAGTTTTCCTGTCCACTTTAGCCAACTCTGCCCTCATACCTTTGTAGTCTCTTTTATTTAAGCTTAGGACACTGGTTTGAGATCCAACTTTCTCACCCTCCAACTGAATTTGAAATTCAACCATGTTATGGTCACTCATTCTTAGAGGATCCTTTACTACGAGATAATTTATTAATCCTGTCTCATTACACAGTACCAGATCTACGATAGCCTGCTCCCTGGTTGGTTCCGCAACGTACTATTCAAGGAAACTATCCCGGATACTCTCTATGAACTCTCCCTCAAGGCTACCCTGGACAATTTGCTTTGTACAATCAATATGAAGGTTAAAATCATCCATGATTATTGCCATTACTTTATTTCGAGCCTCCATTATTTCTTGATTTTACTCCGTCCAACAGTGCAGCTATTATAGACTACGCCCACCAGTGACTTTTTCCCCTTATTGTTCCTTATCTCCACCCAAACTGATTCAACATCTTAATCTTCTGAGCCAATATCGTTTCTCACGAACGCACTGATCCCATCCTTTATTAACGGTGCTATCCCACCTCTTTTTCCTTTCTGGCTGTCCTTCCGAATTGTCAAATTCCCCATAATATTTTGTTCCCAGTCCTGGTCACCTTGCAATAACGTCTCTGTAATGGCTATCAGATCATGCCCATTTGTATCTATTTGTGCCGTCAACTCATCTATTTTGTTACGAATGCTACGTGCATTCAGATAAAGAACTTTTAAATTTGATTTTTTTTATCATTTTTTCCTTTTTTGACTCAACTTTCTGATTCGCCTTTATGTTTATACATTCTGTCCCTTCCTGGCACGCTCTGGTCTTCATTTCCCCCAGTGCTACCCTGCTCTATTGCTTCTCCTTATTCTTTGACTTGTTAAATTTTTCTCACCTGAATCCTCCCCCCACTAATTAGTTTAAAGCCCTCTCTACAGCCCTAGTTATTCGATTCGCCAGGACCCTAGTCCCAGCACGGTCCAAGTGGAGTCCGTCTGAACAGAACAGCTCCCTCTTACCCCAGTACTGGGGCCAGTGTCCCACCAACCAAAACCCATTTCTCCCACACCAGTCTTTGAGCCACGTGTTTAACTCTCTGATCTTAATTACCCTAAGCAAATCTGCTTGTGGCTCGGGCAGTAATCGAATGGAGGAATGGCTGGAAGGTAGGGTTTCCAACTCAGATTGGCCGTGTCTCGAGAGGATTCATCACATGTCCTCCAACTATCCTGCCCAGTCAAACAGCATCTTCCCCCAATCTCCAATATTCTTATCACTAATAAACAAAAATGTTCAAAGCAAATAAATAATTTTTTAATGCCCCCTATGATTTTTCTCCTGGGATGCTCACAGCAGTGGCCTGGAGATGAACATTTAATTCCTGGAGACTCCAGGGCAAACCTGGAGAGTTGGCAACCTTCCTGGGAAGTGGGACTGCAGGAGGCTTCGCAAGTAGAGTGGGGCAAGGCCATGGGGGCGAGAGTGATTATAAATGCAAAGGGAGAGAGTTAGAGACATTGGGGCATGGTAGATCAAGGTATTGACACCGATGGTGAAATGGAGTAGGGAGTGGGAAGAATGTGTGGTAGTGGGGGGAAAAAAAACGCAGCAGAACAGCGTTGGAAATGCAATGGGTACAAGTGAGAACACAGAGCTGGAGAAGGTTGCAGAGGTCGGGTGCAGCAAAGCTATGGGTGGATGCGGGGAATTGGAAAATGAGAAAGATGATTTTACTCCAATGAGCCCATGGAGGTTGGCAAACATAGAAACATAGAAAATAGGTGCATGAGTAGGCCATTCGGCCCTTCTAGCCTGCACCGCCATTCAATGAGTTCATGGCTAAACATGCAACTTCAGTACCCCATTCCTGCTTTCTCGCCATACCCCTTGATCCCCCTAGTAGTAAGGACTTCATCTAACTCCTTTTTGAATATATTTAGTGAATTGGCCTCAACAACTTTCTGTGGTAGAGAATTCCACAGGTTCACCACTCTCTGGGTGAAGAAGTTTCTCCTCATCTCGGTCCTAAATGGCTTACCCCTTATCCTGAGACTGTGACCCCTGGTTCTGGACTTCCCCAACATTGGGAACATTCTTCCTGCATCTAACCTGTCTAACCCCGTCAGAATTTTAAACGTTTCTATGAGGTCCCTTCTCATTCTTTTGAACTCCAGTGAATACAAGCCCAGTTGATCCAGTCTTTCTTGATAGGTCAGTCCCGCCATCCCAGGAATCAGTCTGGTGAATCTTCGCTGTACTCCCTCAATAGCAAGAATGTCCTTCCTCAGGTTAGGAGACCAAAACTGTACACAATACTCCAGGTGTGGCCTCACCAAGGCCCTGTACAACTGTAGCAACATCTCCCTGCCCCTGTACTCAAATCCCCTCGCTATGAAGGCCAACATGCCATTTGCTTTCTTAACCACCTGCTGTACCTGCATGCCAACCTTCAATGACTGATGTACCATGACACCCAGGTCTCGTTGCACCTCCCCTTTTCCTAATCTGTCACCATTCACATAATAGTCTGTCTCTCTGTTTTTACCACCAAAGTGGATAACCTCACATTTATCCACATTATACTTCATCTGCCATGCATTTGCCCACTCAGCTAACCTATCCAAGTCGCTCTGCAGCCTCATAGCATCCTCCTCGCAGCTCACACTGCCACCCAACTTAATGTTAGCTGCAAATTTGGAGATACTACATTTAATCTCCTCGTCTAAATCATTAATGTACAGTGTAAACAGCTGGGGCCCAGCACAGAACCTTGCGGTACCCCACTAGTCACTGCCTGCCATTCTGAAAAGTACCCATTTACTCCTACTCTTTGCTTCCTGTCTGACAACCAGTTCTCAATCCATGTCAGCACACTACCCCCAATCCCATGTGCTTTAACTTTGCACATTAATCTCTTGTGTCGGACCTTGTCAAAAGCCTTCTGAAAGTCCAAATAAACCACATCAACTGGTTCTCCCTTGTTCACTCTACTGGAAACATCCTCAAAAAATTCCAGAAGATTTGTCAAGCATGATTTCCCTTTCACAAATCCATGCTGACTTGGAACTATCATGTCACCTCTTTCCAAATGCACTGCTATGACATCCTTAATAACTGATTCCATCATTTTACCCACTACCGATGTCAGGCTGACCGGTCTATAATTCCCTGTTTTCTCTCTCCCTCCTTTTTTAAAAAGTGGGGTTACATTGGCTATCCTCCACTCCATAGGAACTGATCCAGAATCAATGGAATCTTGGAAAATGACTGTCAATGCATCCGCTATTTCCAAGGCCATCTCCTGAAGTACTCTGGGATGCAGTCCATCAGGCCCTGAGGATTTATCGGCCTTCAATCCCATCAATTTCCCCAACACAATTTCCCGACTAATAAGGATTTCCCTCAGTTCCTCCTCCTTACTAGACCCTCCGACCCCTTTTATAACCGGAAGGTTATTTGTGTCCTCCTTAGTGAATACCGAACCAAAGTACTTGTTCAATTGGTCCGCCATTTCTTTGTTCCCCGTTATGAGTTCCCCTGATTCTGACTGCAGGGGACCTACGTTTGTCTTTACTAACCTTTTTCTCTTTACATATCTATAGAAACTTTTGCAATACGTCTTAATGTTCCCTGCAAGCTTCTTCTCGTACTCCATTTTCCCTGCCCTAATCAAACCCTTTGTGCTCCTCTGCTGAGTTCTAAGTTTCTCCCAGTCCCCGGGTTCGCTGCTATTTCTGGCCAATTTGTATGCCACTTCCTTGGCTTCAATACTATCCCTGATTTCCCTTGATAGCCACGGTTGAGCTACCTTCCCTTTTTTATTTTTACGCCAGACAGGCAAGGTTGGGGAGGGTAAGTGCTCAGGACTTAGCATGGAGTAAATGAAAGACTTGGATTTATATAGCGCCTTTCACGACCACCGGAAGTCTCAAAGCACTTTACAGCCAATGGCAAATTTTTGAGTGTAGTCACTGTTGTAATGTAGGAAACGCAGCAGCTAATTTGTACATAAGCAAGTTCCCACAAACAACAATGTGATAATGACTAGATAATCTGTTTTTGTCATGTTGATTGAGGGATAAATATTGACCAGGACACCGGGGATAACTCTCCTGCTCTTCTTCAAAATAGTGTCATGGGATCTTTTACGTCCACATGAGAAAGCAGACGGGGCCTCGGTTTAACGTCTCATCCAAAATACAGCACCTCCGACAGTACAACACTCCCTCAGCACCGCACTGGAGTTTCACCTACTCCAGTCTATGGAGTGGGACTGGAACCCACAACTTTCTGACTCAGAGGCGTGTGTGCTACTCACTGAGCCACAGCTGACACTTGGTAGAATTCTGGATGAATTGTAGTTTAAGGAGGGTGGAGCTTGGAAGGCCAGTGATGGAAGTGTTACAAAAAGTATATACAAAAATAAATAAATGCAATCCTATGCCTGCATGCTAAGAGTTAAATGCCTTAAAAAGTGACTTGCTCTTATCTCCAGCAACCTTTCCTCCTATTCATAGAACAGTCCACCTTATCAATTTATCATTTTCCAATCCATTCTATCTTCTCGAGGAAGCCAAATGCATAGATGTTGCAGTTGATAGTGCTAATGTACTCGAGTGCTGATTTAAATTGGAATGAAAACAATTACTCCACAGTATGCTGGAGCATAGCTGCTGCTCCCATTCTACGTTGCTGTGTGAATTAGGGACAGAAATATCGAGATATCAGGAATCATCGAATGAGACACTGCAGAAGGTGGCCATTCGGCCTACTGTGCCAGAGCGATCCAATTAGTCCCTCTCCCCTGCTCTTTCCCCATAGCCCTGCAATATTTTATCCTTCAAGTATTTATCCAATTTCCTTTTGAAAATTACTATTGCATCTGCTATCACCAACCTTTCAGGCAGTGCATTCCAGATCATAAAACTCACTGGGTACATTTTGTTCCTCATGTCCTTTGCCAATGACCTCAGGAGTTCAGTAATAGTTCAAGTTTCTCTTCAGTGGGTGTCTGCGATGTGTATTCTATTTAATTTAGACTCTCTACTTTCTTCCCCTTTCTAGAAATCCAAGTACTCTGAAGTATGATAAAGAAGCAGTACACAAGTATAGAGAAGCTCTCAAAAAAAAAACAGACCACCAGGGAACTGGGCAGATTAGACACCCCCAAGAGAATTGAACAACATGACCAGATAACATGCCCATCAATGAATCAGCACAAGTCAATTATTAAAAATGAAATAGCAGTGCATTTGGAAAGCAGTGACAGGATCGGTCCAAGTCAGCATGGATTTATGACAAATCTTCTAGAATTTTTTGAGGATGTAACTGGTAGAGTGGGCAAGGGAGAACCAGTGGGTATGGTGTATTTGGACTTTTGACAAGGTCCCACACAAGAGATTGGTGTGCAAAAGTAAAGCACATGGTATTGGGGGTAATGTACTGACATGGGTAGAGAACTGGTTGGCAGACAGGAAGCAGAGAGTGGGGATAAACGGGTCCTTTTCAGAATGGTAGGCAGTGACTAGTGGGGTGCCGCAGGGCTTGGTGCTGGGACCCCAGCTATTTACAATATACATTAATGATTTAGATAAAGGAATTGAGGGTAATATCTCCAAGTTTGCAGATGACACTGTGAGCAGTGAGGAGGACGCTAAGAGGCTGCAGGGTGACTTGGACAGGTTAGGTGAGTGGGCAAACACATGGCAGATGCAGTATAATGTGGATAAATGTGAGGTTATCCACTTTGGTGGCAAAAACACGAAGACAGAATATTATCTGAATGGCGGCAGATTAGAAAAAGGGGAGGTGCAACGAGACCCGAGTGTCATGGTACATCAGTCATTGAAAGTTGGCATACAGGTACAACAGACGGTGAAGGCGGCAAATGTATGTTGGCCTTCATAGCTAGGGGATTTGAGTAAAGGAACAGGGAGGTCTTACTGCAGTTGTACAGGGCCTTAGTGAGGCCTCACCTGGAATAGTGTGTACAGTTTTGGTCTCCTAATCTGAGGAAGGACGTTCTTGCTATTGAGGGAGTGCAGCGAAGGTTCACCAGACTGATTCCCAGGATAGCAGGACTGACATATGAGGAGAGACTGGATCGACTGGGCCTGTATTCACTGGAGTTTAGAAAGATGAGAGGGGATCTCATAGAAACATATAAAATTCTGACGGGACTGAACAGATTAGATGCAGGAAGAATGTTTCCGACGCTGGGGAAGTCCAGAACCAGGGGACACAGTCTAAGGATAAGGGGTAAGCCATTTAGGACTGAGATGAGAAGAAATTTCTTCACTCAGAGTTGTTAACCTGTGGAATTCCCTGCCGCAGAGAGTTGTTGATGCCAGTTCATTGGATATATTCAAGAGGGAGTTCGATATGGCTCTTACGGCTAAAGGGATCAAGGGGTATGGAGAGAAAGCAGGAAAGGGGTACTGAGGTGAATGATCAGCCATGATCTTATTGAATGGTGGTGCAGGCTCGAAGGGCCGAATGGCCTACTCCTGCACCTATTTTCGATGTTTCTATTTCTATGTCACAACACTCTGCTATTTTAATTCATTCTTTCCCAGGTCATTAGAATAATGGTTGTCCTTACTTATCTTAGTCTTCCCTTCAGAGTGTCAGCCGTGGAACATTGGTAGCACACCTACCTCTGAGTCAGAAGGTTGTGTGTTCAAGAGCACTAAAATCTATACTGATGCTCCAGTGCAGTGCTGCGGGAGTGCTGCACTGTTGGAGATGTCGTCCTTCAGATGAGACATTAATCCGAGGCCCCGTCTGCTCTCTCCGGTGAACGTAAAAGATCCTATAGCATTATTTCGAAGAATTTCAGGAGAGTTGTCCCCAGTGTCCTGGCCATATTTATTCCTCAATCAACATCACCAAAAAACAGAATATCTGATCATGATCACACGGCTGTTTGTGGGAGCTTGCTGTGCACAAATTGGCTGTCGCGTTTCCTACATTACCACAGTGAGTACACTTCAAAAGTACTGTGGGAAAAGCACTTTGGGATGTCCTGAGGTCGTGAAAGGCGCTATAGAAATGCAAGTCTTTCTTTTTCTTCTGCCAACAACTTTTGAAACCCAAAAGCTTGGTATCACATATTCAGTACTTAATCAATTTCCCGAACCTTCGCCTCTACTCTTATCAACCTCCTTCGATGTAGACCCCGGCCATTCACCCAGCTTTCTCAATGAAAAAAAATTGCTTTATAAAAAATAACCATGGTCATCACAAATAGCCCACTAGCCGACCACAGAATTTGCTGCAATAGCAAGATACCCGACAACATCACCACTGATGGGGCAGGTGAAGAGTCACGAGAGCATCGTAGATTGACATGGATGGAAAGGAAACAGGAAAAAAAAAACGTGCATACCCTCCACTCCATTTAAGCCAAGCCCACCCACTGAGAAAACTGAAGGCCCTCAAATTTGCTTCAACTGCAGCTCTTCAAATAACGTTGTCTATCTGTAAAATCAACACAACCTCCAGGACTGTCCCACTGCGCATGTAGCCACCGTTTCATTCTGAAACGCAATCGGAGTTACACAGTCTGGAAATGATCAAGCTCAGCCTACAGGTTATGCAGAATTAGCTGGGAACAGTATTGTGGCTCAGTGGGTAGTGCTCTCGTCTCTGACTCAGAAGATTGTGGGTTCAAGTCCCTTCCCAGAGACTGGAGCACAAAATCCTGGCTGATACTCCAGTGCAGTACCGAGGGAGCGCTGCACTGTCAGAGGTGCTGTCTTTTGGATGAGACATTCAACCGAGGTCCTCTCTGACCCTGCAGGTGGATGTAAAAGATCCCATGGCACTATTTCGAAGAAGAGCAGGGAAGTTATCCCCGCTGTCCTGCCCAACATTTATCCCTCAACCAACATCACTGAAGAGTAAATTACCTGGTCATTATCACATTGCGTTTTGTGGGAGCTTGCTGTGCACAAATTGGCTGCCGTGTTTCTTGCAGTACAACAGTGATAACACTTCAAGAGTATTTTCTTGGCTGTAAAGCACTGTGGGACAGCCTGAGGTCATGAAAGGCGCTATATAAATACAAGTCTTTCTTTTTATAGCAGCCAATGGTGCCCCTGGACTAGGAAAGGAGAGAAGAAAAGCTTCCTGCTATTGGTCACTATCCATGATTCATTCTAGAATGTGGGGACATTGTGTCGGGAGAAGACAGGTCCTTGGTCAGCCTTGATGGACCTGCAATCATGTAGCCCAGTAACACTCGCAGGACGTGTAACTGGTCTTGGGCTGTTTCACACCCCACCCAAAGTAATTTTTCTATTGACATCATGGAGCAATTTCACCCTCACAGCCTAGGCTCATGCTTGAAGAATAGGTACTTGGGACAAGGTACTGGAGGGCAGCTCATGCCTGAGGAATTGTACCGAAGCAAGGAGGCAGAAAAGGAGAGAAAATTGGGGAAACTAAAAAGTGTTTGTGAAACTTGAAGGTGGTACCATTGCAATAACAAACTGCAGAAACATTGCCCATAGTTTCCTGGTGTCATGTATGCACCTATGAGCATGATCATTGGTTTGTAGAGCTGTTGAAGGAGGCGGGGGTCCCCAATGGAGTGCTCTCTACGTGGGAGTCCTCCCTTTATTTATTGGGGACTTGGCCTGGAGGGTGTTGCATGTGGCAGTCCCGTGCAATTGATTTTTAAGTCAGTTCATGGACTCCAAGGCCGCCTGCAATTTCTGCGGTCTGGAGGAGTCCGTGTTCCATATTTATGTTGAATGATCGACGGATTCAGCTGAAAATCAATGGGTAAGTATTTTTATTGTTCTTTTATTATTTACATTGGCGGTGCAACCACTCGGGCGGGATGAGGTCCAGGCCAAAAAATCCCCAATCTGAATTTAGGTAGGGTCGGCCTGTTGACCTCAAAGCGGCAGCCATTCAATTTTTAGGAATGGTTGTCGCAAACGGGTATTAACGGGTCACTTTGAGACCCTGAATTTCGGCCCAATGGCCGAAAAACCACCCAGTTGCAAAAGCAATCACTACAGAACAACTAAGGAAGGTCAACTGGGCATGGGCTCGCCATGGTCTGGCCAGGTATGCACATTATCAGCAAGGGCAGACATCGATGACCAGGCCCGACATCGCCTCCAGTGTGCCAGCGCAGCCTTCGGTCGCCAGAGGAAGAGAGTGTATGAAGACCAGAACTTCAAATCTGTCACCAAGCTTATAGTCTACAGGGCAGTAGATACCCACCCTCCTATATGACTCAGAGACGTGGACCATATATAAGAGACCCCTCAAAGCGCTGGAGAAGTACCACCAGCGCTGCCGCCGCACGATCCTGCAAATCCATTGGGAGGATAGATGCACCATCATCAGTGTTCTCGATCAGGCCAACATCCCCAACATAGAAGAACTGACCACACTTGACCAGCTCCATTGGGCGGGCCACATCGCCCACATGCCCGACACAAGATTTCCTAAGCAAGCGCTCTACTCGGAACTCTTACATGGCAAGCGAGCCCCAGGTGGGCAGAGAAAACGTTTCAAGGACACCCTCAAAGCCTCCTGGATTAAGTGCAACATTCCCACCGGCACCTGGGAATCCCTGGCCCAAGACCGCCCTAAGTGGAGGGCGCTGAGCACCTCGAATCTCATCGCCGAGAGCATGCAGAAATCAATCGCAGACAGCGGAAGGAGATTGCGGCAAACCAGACTCCCCACCCACCCTTTCCTTCAACCACTGTCTGTCCCACCTGTGACAGAGACTGTAATTCCTGTATTGGACTGTACAGTCACTTGAGAACTAATTTTTTTTTTTTTTTATTTTTTTTTTTAAAAAGAGTGGAAGCAAGTCTTCTTCGATTTCGAGGGATTGCCAATGATTATGATGTTGACACATCCGAAAACAATTGTTTTTTTTTAAAAAAAGTCTCACGTACAATAAATTACTTTGAAAAGCAGTGAATTTCTTATAGAGGCAAACACCTCCATTTTGTGCACAGCAAGTTCCCACTGACAAGGAACTGAAGGCATTTAAGACTAAGATGAAGAGAATTTTTTTCATTGAGGGTTGTGAATCTTTGGAATTCTCTACCCCAGAGGGGTGTGGATGCTCTGTCGTTGAGTATATTCAAGACTGAGAGCGATAGCTATCTGGGCACTAAGGGAATCAAGGGATATGGGGATAGGGCAGGAAAGTGGAGTTGATGTAGAAGTTCAGCCATGATCTTACTGAATGGCGCAGCAGGCTCGGGGAGGGTGAGGGAGCTACTCCTGCTCCTATTTCTTATCTTCTTATGTCTCTCTTGGTAATACAGGTAGTGAGTGGTTGAAGGATGTTGGCCAGTACACTTAAGATAGTACTATAGCGGGTCTTCAAGATCCATCTGATGGAGCCTTGGTTTAACACCTCCTCCATGGGATGTCACCTCTGACACTGGAGCGCCACCTTGGAGCAAGAGCTCCTGGCACAGAGTGTGAACCGACAACACTAACCCAAAGACAACAGTGTTACCAACTGAGATGAGCAGATGTCACACATTAACATCGCATCATGCAATTTTACCTCAATTATTTATTTTATAAATTGTGCGTGTTGCTTGATGTTTGTAGTAAGATGCCAATATATCTAATTTGTAGGATTAGTCATAACAGGTGGTGCAAAGTAAAGCATTCACCTAATTTCAGCAGACAGGTGCACAGACAACATGACAGATATGATACCTACAGTCCTTTTTCTATAGAGGGTTCCAAAATGTTAAATACACAAGTGTATAAATAGACATGCATACCGTTGATATAAAGCATCAGACTGTCTAGCTAGCACCAGGCACTAGGAGGCTGAAATTGGTGAAGGCCTCCGCCTGTCCAAGTGCTGCCCAAAGGACCGCCGAGATACTCGACGGTACTTTGGGCGGGGTTTTGTCAGGTCGTTGAAAGGGCGGCGGGCAGCAAAAGAGGGACTTATGCCACCAATCTGGCGGCAGCCGGTGGGAGCTCCCAATCTCGGCGGAAAAGGCGCTTGCCGCCCAAGTGCCGCCAAGGATGGAGTCGGGTGCAAGGAGGGTTGAAGACATGAAAAGGAAAATCATCAAAAAAAAACATCGGGACACCTTCAGACAACCCCATCCAGGTAAGTCGCTGTAAAGAAAAAAAATGTAAAAAATGTTTACTAATCTTTTTTTTCCGGCTCTTCATACTCACCGTCGGGGATAGACCAGCCTCCAGCCTGCGGTCCTTCCCCGTTCTGACGCCGACTCCCGCCCGCATCAATATGGCATCTCGGCAGGCGGGAGGTCAGTTGTGGCACTCGGCTGTCCGCTGACAGTTCCCGACAGCTCTCCCCTCCCGCTCGCCCTACACCAAATGGAAAGTGGCACTGGGAGCAACTTCAAGAGGCATGTAGGCGGCAGTGGGCGGTAAGGCCATCAATTTCGGGCCCTAGATCCCAGAGGTGCTTTATTTGTACACAGGCAGCTGAGCATAAAGTTTATTGATTATGTCAGGGTAAAATGGGCAGACTTTTCATTAAAATGCAAGTAGGGAAGATGAATGGTCAATCTACTTGACGACTCTGGAGAGAAGAGGTTTTCACCTAGCAACAGCTACACATTTAGACGCGATCAATCTCCATAGCTGTTTTTGTTCGAACTGAACCCTCTGATCACCTCATCAGCACTTGCCAACACAAACCTGTTTATGTAACATAATAACTTGGATGTCAAGGCAGTGGAGCATGCTTTAAATCGAGGCTCAACACACACAGACTCCTATTACGCACTGACTCGTTATTCATTCTCATTAACAACAGAAAGCTCAAGCAATTCTCGTGAAACAGGCAGAAAGAGGCTCAAACTAAACCTGCTCTCTGTGCCTGGCTGTCCCTATCCTGCCTTGTAGTTTCCGCTGGTCTTTTTAATCTGATCACAGCCTGTGGTAGTGGTCGGTGGACTGCAAATGAACTATGCATCCCTGCCTTGGGAAGTATAAAAAAATCAGCCAAGATTTCCACTACTGGATTGCTTTCCAATGATTCCTGCAAAAAAGTGCACATCAGAGAAGGGAAGGATTGACGTGTTGGGCAGGGGCAGAAATGGTTAGCTGTAATAACCATATGATCAAACAATCTGCTGCCATTCACGATCTAATCTCGAGTATAATAATTGGGTGAGGTGCCTATAGTGCCACACCGCAGTATGAAACATTATTTTGAAGAGAAGATCGGAGGGAAAAAGATAAATTGGGGAAATAATCTGGCATTGATATCGATATTGTGCGTATAGCAACACTTCAGAATAAAATTGCTATGCAATATATCAGAAAATTATACAATAGCAGAGAGATGTTTCAATGATATTGGTTTGTTTACTTTTAAACTGAGCTGTAAGCAACTTTTCTGACCGTGGTGCATCAGAGGACTCTTTTATATGAATCTCAAGTTGTGGCAGAGGGAGCGAGGCTCTCCAGACGTACCTCTGCATACATACGTGAGCAATGATGCCATTCCGTAACATGCCATAAGCATGCTGACGCACTGAACCGATTTACAAGGCTGACACCAGAATGATGGTAGAGCAAAAAGCCAGCTGCCCGTTACAGTCAATGAAATGTGGACCAGCAGGTTTATATTTGATCGTTCAACAACTATCTGTCCCACTTGTGACAGAGTCTATTGCTCTCGTATTGGATTGTTCAGCCTTCAAAGAACTCACTTCAGGAGTGGAACCAAGTCTTCCTCGAGTCCGAGGGACTGCCTATCATGATGATGATTTGATTGTGCCCAGACACCGATGTCAATGCATTAGTGTAAAGCTGCCTGGAGATCGTGCCCAGACACCGATGTCAATGCATTAGTGTAAAGCTGCCTGGAGATCGTGCCCAGACGCCGATGTCACTGCATTAGTGTAAAGCTGTCTGGAGATTGCCACAACCATGTCTGAAGTATCCCCATGTGCTCACTGAGAAAAAATAAATTCTTGTGCGTGCAAAATTACTCTCCCAGTGTCACAGCGTAAATATTTTGTAATGTGCAAATTTCCGCTGGAGGTGTTGATAATGCTTTGTAAGATATGTGCAGTTGTACATGAATACAGGCACAGATCAACAGTGAAGGCGGTTAATGAACACATCACCTTCTCTACAATCCATTAGAAATTCTAAACGCATCACTTCACCATAAAAATCCAGTAACATGGATATCCCATTTTAATGAGTACCTTGCTCCTTATTCACATGAGACAGCAAGCAAAGTAGTGCTTAATATTGGTCAGAATTTTAAAGATAGTTAAACGATTCATTCAATAGTAATGGCCTGGGGCCAAAGGTACATCCACCATCAGATTGCCATTAGTAAAATGAAACTTGATACTGGTATAACACAGCATGACTAGTCATAATGGGTATGTATGTGCTTTTAAATGAAATGGGGAAGGAATGTCTCGGAGCATCTTTTGTTCAAAGTAGTCCCCAATTCTCTTATATTTAATTATTTCTCTATTTAAAAAAAAATGCCAATCTGAATGTGGGGCCCACTACATTGGGTTCTTGTTGATTCTAGACTGTTCCGGTGACATCACTGACAGGAAGGGCCGCAACTTCAACTGGCCTGGCCCCTGATCCAGAGCCACCCAAGCCCAAGGAAACACATTGGCATCTGGGTATCATTATTTACAAAATTAAACCTGCCAGGGACATGTTTAAGTATTTATTTTTAATTTAGGCAATGGGGGGTGGGGGGAGGGGGTAAATGTTGTCCCTCCCTTAGACTCTTCATATACATGGGCCTTGACAATGCACAGATCTTCTTGCACACTCCACCGTAACTTCAATATGAATGCGGCATAAGGCCCAAGAAATAGTCCTGGGCATAGATATGGCAGGTCTCTGCCTTGCTGAACTGGATTCTCTAAGGCACTGATCCTTTGTGAATCCTGTTGTGGTGCATTAAATGCTGGGGCCTGTTGGTCTGCCTTGCCCTCTAACCTCCCAGGCTGACCTCTCCTGCTCCCACACATCTGTCATTGGAGCAGAAAGCACTGCACCCATAATATTCCCACACACCAAAATATTGCTCAGTTAGGAGTTGTCTGGCTGGTTTTCAGGCGCCATGGTCTGGGGTAGAACATGAAGAGATAGCAGGTAGGCAAAGCTTAGCAGGAATTTATAACATCCAGTCATATTACATGCTAAATTTTATATGTGCACGCACACATATATATGTATATAATTAATATATATATTATATCTATATCTATATATACACTGCTCCTTATTTCCTGAGTAACTGATTCAGGAGCTGAACATAATTGCCCAAGAGGGCTGTCAGCATCCTTCATTCAAACTCTCATGTGATACTGTTTTATACTATATATTGATTTTAAAATTCTCATCCTCGTTTTCAAATCCCTCCATGACCTCGTCCCATCTGTCACTGTAATCTCCACCAGCCCTACAACCCTCAGACCTCTGCAATCCTCCATTTTGGCTTCTTGCTCATTCCCAGTTTTCTCTGCTCCACTATTGGTGGCCATGCCTTCTGCTGCTAAAGCTCTGGAATTCCCTCCCTAAACCTCTCCACCTCTCCACCTCTCCTTCCTTCCGTAAGATGCTCTAATAATCTACCTCTTTGACCAAGCTTTTGGTCACCGGCCCTAAAATCTCCTTATGTGGCTTGGTGCCAAATTGTGTTTGGAAACGCTCCTGTGAAGCACCTTGGGACGTTTTATTGTGTTAAGGATGTTAAAGATGCTATGTAAATTCAAGTTGTTCTGGACAAAGGTTTTTCTACTTGGCACTAACTGTACTTGCACTGGATTTTGCCAAAATCCAATTATTCAGCTGGTTCTGGCCCCGTACAATTGAGTTAGTGTGTTTCAGGATTCAGTGCATCGAGCCAAAAGGGCAGATGATGCCTATGAATAAGCTGTCTGTCGCCCTTGTAATTTATCACATATCCATCACTCAGCCAGATTTTAAGCCAAGGTTTCTTTCACTTGGGTTTCAGCACTCATCCCCCGCACCCCATCTAGTGCCTTCAAATCTACTTACAGCCACATTCATCAAGCAGAAGGAAATGAGTTGAGGTGATTATCATTTTTTTTTCTTTAGCTTGCCAAATTCTCTACTCTTCTAAACAAAAATGATCATTTGCACCTGAGACTTTGGGGAACAGTGTCAGAGAAAAATCGACTTAGTTGGCCTGATGTGAACTGAATTCAAAGCAAGGGATTGAGCGGGAGATCAAAAGAAGTTTTGTAAGGAAGGCATTTTGAATTGAACAATGAACTGCAGACAATGTCAGACAGCCTGACAATACAAATACAATCCCAGGTTTCTGACGTTTACATTTTTATAAAAAATGTTCCTTAAATCACACAGCCAGCCATTCTACAAACAGAAGGTGCAGTGGGAATTTCACTGCACCCAACATTAGAATGTTCCCTTGACTTCATTGCTCATGCATTAATTGGACCAGCGTTGATCTTCAGATCAAGAAAGCACTCAATGAGACTCACGGGGGGGAAATTGCCCTCTGCCCCGTATCGGGCGGATAATTCGAATTATTTGAATTATTACTACCCGGCGCAGAGTGGAGGGGGGGGGGGGGGAAAGAGCCTGGAAATTAGGCTGTTTAGATCAAAAAATACATCCCAGCGCTTTCAGGCGCTGTTGGGGACGGGTTGGGATCAGGGTGGGAGCGGTGCCGTGTCGCACTGATGCGTCGCAACAACCCTCCCCTTCACTTAAGGAGGAGGGACGCTGCGAGGCCGAGTGAGGCTTACGTGGTGGCCACCAGGGAGCGGTTCGGCTGGGTCAGGAGTCGGCTCAACAATTTAAACAAGATGGCGACCACGACGGTACGCCCTCCCCGTTAAGGGCGGCCGCAGCACCAAGCCAGCAGCCAGGGGCACCAATTGCACAAAATGGGTCAGTGCCGGGCGGTAAGCTGTCGGTGCGCTGGGCGGGGCGCGAAAGATGCAGTGTGGTGGAAACCCGTTTCCAACAACTCCAGCCCGGGGGCAATTGCAGAGGGTCGCACCCCACCGCCTGTCCCTGGTCGGAAAAGCCTCACCACCTCATTACGGGTCTTAAAAAAGGGGGCAAAAGCGGTGTTGTAGCTTTTATTTATCGGCAGGCCGGAGCCATTGCAGGGAGCAGCGTGCAGCGGTATACCACTTCAGGAAGCAGCGCGTGCTGCTGCAGGAGGGCGACGGCCGCGAAGCCAGATCACTGATTGCAGCGCGGGCAGGCACAGCAGGAGGGGCGAAGGAGCGGCAAGAGTTTGTAGAGGGAAGTGACCGGGGCCCAGGAGAGGCGTGAGTTTGGGGCTCAGAAGAGGCGAGGGCTCTTGGGCAGCACGGGCCCAGCCCACACTGCGATTATGTGTGCGCGCTAGGTCCATGCAGCACAGCTGGTCTCCAGTCGTCTTGGGTAATCCTTGCCACTGGTCACAAGTCCTAGCTCTGTCAAGCCAGAGTGGTGGCTGGTGTGCAACAGCCACTACACGTTAAAAAAACCCACGCACAGACATCTTCCATCCTTCAAGATGTAGTTCGGGATCTGGAATATTAGATCTTTCATTGAAACACCTGTGAACTCATCCCTTTTTGGTGTGGAAGCAAGTCATCCTCGCTTCGAGGGACTGCCCATGATGATGATTTATCACGGACCATTTTATACTTTTTACAGTGTTCCAAAACAGAAAATCGCTCCTATAATCTTATTGTCTCTAGGCCTATCCATTAGGTCAACTGTAACAACAGCTTATATTTATATAATTTATATAACAGAGTTAACATTAAAAAATTACCCAAGATGTTTCACAGGGACTGAAGTAAAAACTGGGCAATGGGTCAAAGATGGAGCTATTAGAAGGGGTGACCAGAAGATTTCTCAAAGAGGTAGGTTTTAAGGAGGATCTTGAAGGCAGAGAGGGAGAGGGAGAGGTGGCTGGGTTTAGGGAGGGAATTCCAGAGCATGGTGCCTACACAGCTGAAGGCATGGCTGAAGGGGGAGGTTAAACAAGAGATTGGAGTCAAAGGAATGTGAAGTTGCGAATAGTATTTGTAGCACACGAGGAGGTTTACAAAAACAGAGGGGGACAAGGCCATGGAGAAATTTAAACACAAAAATGCGAATATTGAATTTGAGATTTGAGGCAATTCAACTTATGTCAGCGAGGCCAGGGATGATGGGAGAATGGGACTTGGTGCAAGATAGGATATGAGCCACAGAGTTTTGGATGAACTGAAGTTCATGGAGGGTGGAGATTGGGAGGCCAGCCAGGAAAGCATTCAACTAGTCAAATCTGGAAGTGACAAAAGCTTTATGAGGGCTTCAGCGGCATGGAGAGGACACGGAGTCATAAAAATGTAGTTCAACAAACAGTTACTTGCTGTGCTCAAAATGGTTGCTGCATTTGCCTGCCGAACAACAGTGACGTAAAGATCCCATGGCACTATTCAAAGAACAAGGGTGTTCTCGTGGTGTCCTGAGCCCTCAAACAATTGTCCCTTAACCAACATCTAAAAATAGATTATCTGGTCATTATCATATTGCTGTTTGTTGGATCTTGCTGTGTGCAGACTGGGGATCACGAAATTACCCTGCCCCGTGATTGGGAACGGTAACCTTCCGGGGCCGGGACTTTTAGCGCCCGGCACAGAATTGCCCTTACCGCCCCTCAAGGGGCGCGGAGCGCAATCTCCCATGCTCCACGTCCTTTGGGGGTGGTAACCAGGGCGCTACTGGGACAGTGAGTCAAGCGCTACGCAGATGCTCCACGTAGCGCTAACGTGCTTCAACGCCCTTCCCCTTCGCTTAAAAGGGAGAGCCGCTGTGCACTCTGCATGGCCTCTGATGGCCTCAACTGGGTTACCAGGGCAACGTGCAACCGGGCCAGCAGCCCAGCACCCACGACGGAGCCGGGCTGCACGATGGCCGCCATGGTCGAGCCAACAAAAAAAAGATGGAGGCCCGGGGAGGTGCCGCCCTCCCCATGTGAACCGCTCCCCCGAGAGCAGATGTCAGCCAGCTTCGCGGCCCATGGGGCAATTTCCCCAGCGGAGCGGTAAAGGGGTCACCGCGTACAGCGATCACATCTTCGCCGGTTGTGCAGCGGCCCGTGGTGATAACTCCGCTAACTCCCTGGTAATTTGCCGGGAGGCGGTAGCGGGCCACACCCCCCCCCCCCCCAACCCCCCACCACCACCCCCCCCCAACCCCACCCACCCCCCACAACCACCACCCCCCCCACCCCCAACCACCACCACCAACCCCCACCCCCACCCCCAACCAACCCCCACCCCCCCCCCAACCAACCCCCACCCCCCCCCAACCAACCCCCACCCCCCCCCAACCAACCCCCACACCCCCCCAACCAACCCCCACACCCCCCCCAACCAACCCCCACACCCCCCCCAACCAACCCCCACCACCCCCCAACCAATCCCCACCCCCCACCACCCCCCCAACCAACCCCCACCCCCACCACCGCCCCCCCACCGGCAAGAACTGTCCCAGAGGCGCTAACAGGACTACAAAAAGGGACAGTTTTTCCCCCTGGTTTTCCGACATTACAACAGTGACTGCACATCAAAAAATTACTTCATTGGTTGTAAAATGCTTCGGGACGTCCGGAGGTCACAAAACATGCAAAAAAAGAAACAGGTCTTTCTTTCTTTATAATCTTCCAACACCTGAACTTTCATATTTAGATTACATTGCAGAATTAGGGGAGATGAAACAAAGACACAGTATTAAAGTAATGCTTGAAATCAATGTAATGTTATACAGTTTCTTCATCTCAGTTTCCCCCGCCTGCAGTGGCATCCTTCATAACTTTTATTTTTGACTATTAGTTTTGGTAAATTCAGTGCAGCCAGACTTTGTCCTGGTGAACAAAACAGGAGCCAATCAGGAAGAGCAGGATGGGCACGTGGCAAAAGAGGGCTGAACTGCAGGATAGAATACAAGTTCATCATCAATGAGAGACTGAAGGGGCGCAGTTTGGCCCCACTGACTGCATCAGCATTATACGGAACAGGCAGAGGTAGGTTTACCTTTGACAGGCAATTTCACTCCATGTAGCCAGTGGCATTTGTAAGTAGCAACAGTGCTGGACACAGGGACTGCTATTTTTGTTCAGGCCAACATTGGAGGATTTGCATGGGCCTTCCTCCAACACTGGGTGAGGTCTGTGACCAGTATCATCAGGTTAAGAATACAGGTTGGGAAGCCTATAGAATCATTGAAGCATTGAAAATTATGACATAGAAGCTCATTAAAATCTGCCTGCAAAACCTCAGAGCTGGAAAGTGGGATTAGGCTGGATAGCTCTTGGTCGGCCGGCGCAGACACGATTGGCCGAAATGGCCTCCTTCCGTGCTGTAAATTTCTATGATTTTATGATCCCTCCTGCTACCTATGTCATTGGTACTGATATGGACCACGACTTCTGGTTGTTCCCCCTCCCCGCTCAGAATGTCCTGCAGCTTGCTCGGTGACATCCTTGACCCTGGCACCAGGGAGGCAAAATATCATCCTGGAGTCACATCTGCGGCCGCAGAAATGCCTGTCTGCTCCCCTAGCTATTGAATCCCCTACTACTATTGCTCTTCCACTCTTCTTCTTCCCCCCCGTGCAGCTGAGTCACCCGTGGTGCCGCGGACTTGGCTCTGTCTGCCAGAGAAACCATCACCCTCATCAGTATCCAGAACTGAAAACCGGTTAACGAGCAAGCTGCACACAGGGGACTCCTGCACTACCTGCCTAGACCTCCTCTTCTGTCTGGCGGTCACCCATTCCCTCTCTGCCTGCACAATCTTAAGCTGCAGGGTAACCACCTCCAGAAACGTGCTATCCACAAAGTTCTCAGCCACGCAGATGCACTGCAGTGACTCCAGCTGTCGCTCACGGTCTGAAACCCGGAGCTTGAGCTGCTGTAGCTGGCGACACTTCCTGCACATGTGGTTGTCCAGGCCACGGAAAGCCTCCAGGATTTCCCACATGGCACAGGATGTGCTTTCCACGGGACTGAACTGCCCTGCCATAGCTCGATTTAATCGACTATGTACTTACTTAGCAGAAATAAATTTTAAAAAAACACTCACCAATCAGCTCCTTCCCTTGTGCCGCTATCTTAGCTTAATCATCCTGGAAACCCTACAGTTGTCTTATCACGGCATCCAACTGTCTCTTCCAAGACCTAGCTCTGTCAAGCCAGTGTGGTGGCTGGTGTGCAACGGCCACCACGCGTTAAAAAAATCCATGCACAGGCATCTTCCACTCTTCAAAATGTAGTTCGGGACCTGGAATGTCAGGTCCCTCATTGACACACCTGTGAGCTCATCCCTTTTTGGTGTGGAAGCAAGTCATCCTCGCTACGAGGGACTGCCTAATACTATACTAAAACTCATCATCATCAAAGGCAGTCCCTCGGAAACAAGGAAGACTTGCTTCCACTCCTGAAGTGAGTTCTTTGGTGGCTGAACAGTCCAATACGAGAGCCACAGACTCTGTCACAGGTGGGACAGCTCGTCGTTGAGGGAAGGGGTGGGTGGGACTGGTTTGCCCCACGCTCTTTCCGCTGCCTGCGCTTGATTTCTGCATGCTCTCGGCGTTGAGACTCGAGGTGCTCAGCACCCTCCCGGAAGCACTTCCTCCACTTAGGGCGGTCTTGGGCCAGGGACTCCCAGGTGTCAGTGGGGATGTTGCACTTTATCAGGGAGGCTTTGAGGGTGTCCTTGTAGCGTTTCCACTGTCCACCTTTGGCTCGTTTGCCATGAAGGAGCTCAGAGTAGAGCACTTGCTTTGGGAGTCTCGTGCCTGGCATGTGAACTATGTGGCCTGCCCAGCGAAGCTGATCGAGTGTGGTCAGTGCTTCAATGCTGGGAATGTTAGCCTGAAGGAGGACGCTGATATTGGTGCGCCTGTCCTCCCAGGGGATTTGTAGGATACTAACTGATTACAGGAGCCTTGCTGCATTATCCCACTCAGAAGTTCATTCCATTTGTTGAGCACTCTGAGTGCAGGAAATTTTTATGACATCAGTTCCAAGCTTGCCTTTTGCCAATTTGAATCTGTACTCCGTTGTCCCACCTTCAGTTTAACAACTTATGTTCGGGATTTACTGTCCTTTTTAAAATTATATTGTATTGCAATTAACATACATTACATTCAAATTATACCACGTACAAAATAAAGACTCTCATTTATCTAACGTCTTTCATGTCCAGAGGTTTTTTTTAAAAGCACTTTACAGCCAATAAAGTACTGTTGAAGTGTAGTTACTGTTGTAACGTAGGGAAATCCCGTAGCCAATTTCCGCACTGTAGTGTGGTAATGACCAGGTAATCTGTGTTAGTGATGTTGGTTGAGGGATACCTATTGGACAGGACCAGGTATACTATATACAGTAGATTATAGTCACGAGTGAACTGGGTTTGTGAACCAAGTCCATCCAGCAGCTGGTGCATATTTCTGTGGGATTTACCTTTTCTACATCAGTTACTGTACTACAATACCTCTGCGAGATCTCCTCTTGATCACCTCCTTTCAAGGCTTAAGAGCACAGGTTTCCCCAGTGTTCCCTCACAACTCAGTCCTCTGATGCTAGAGCTCGACCCCAAGGCTCCTGTCTGTACTGCCTCCAGGGCTTGAAGATCTCCAGTGCATCTCAGCGACCAAACGTGAGCATGCGATGGAAGGGGCAGTCTGACCAAAGGCGTGTGCAGCCATTTTAATGTGCCCAGAGTTCCAGCACTCCAGCTACCTCATGCAGCCACCTCCACTTTCTAAATACAAATTGGGCAAAAGGTGTTGCCAACAAACACTCCAAAAATAAAATAAAGCTCATGATTGCTACCACTGCTCGCTTGTTTTATAATTCATTTCACACCATTAATTTGGCTGCCAGAATCTGGTGTGATAATAATGGGGCTGCTTCGAGTCTATTTCAGACAATGTCTGGTCTTGCTAATAGGACATTCTTTATATTTACGTGCAAGAGGGAATTCGACAAATAAACATGAAACACAGCTCGAAGTTTGTTCAAGATTACAAATCAGATGGAGCGTGAATGATTAAACTTTCATAATTACACTGCCATGCTTAAAATAACTTAAATTGCAAACTGATTCCATCAGCCCCACCTGGAACTAAAGTGGTTTTTTTGCATTCGTGCCAGGTTTTTTAATTATAACATCTTGGAAGGTAACAAATATCTTAATTCACTTACACAAAAGCAAAATGTGGCAGATGCTGGAAATCAAAAATAGAAAAAGAGAAAAAGCTGGCTAACACTCAGCGGGTCAGGCAGCATCTGTGGAGAGAGAAGCAGATTTAACGTTTCAGGTCAATGACCCAATCACCACAGCTGATTTTCGATGACCTGAAACATTGGCTCAGTATCTCGCTCTCTGCATGCTGCCTAACCTGCTGAGCGTTATCCAGCATTTTCGCTTTCTTAATACAGTTAAGTGACATTTAAATAAATGTGCTGGATTAACGTGCCATTATGTTTAATTGGCCTATGCAGTTTATCAAGTTGAAAATTTATCTAGAAGATTTTAGGAGCAATTGAGAGTATTCAAATATAATTAAGTTGGCTGGCATTTACTCATTTAAAAAAAATACAAAAAGGATCCTGTCACATAATCCACTGTAATCAAAGTCGTGTTTCATAATCAATTATGTTCTTTGAGATCAAAGATCACACGCTAATTATGAGGTAATCTATACGGCTCATTTTAGTTCATCTACACAGAGTGATGCTAAAGTTGCAATTTCCAACTGTTTCCTAAACGATTCCACGGTTTCCAATTCCCTTCGTCGACCCACAGGTCCATTGCTAGTGTTGATCATTCTTTGTACAAAGAACCCACTGATCAGTCCTAATTTTGCCTTTTGCTAGTTCTAACTATGTTTCTTTGTAGTAATTTTCCAAATTTATCCCTCAACACCACTTAGTATATTGTATTCCTCTATCAGCTCATCTTAGATGCCTCTTTTTAGGATCGAAAAGCCTACATTTTTCTGGTATTTCCTCATAACTCTAGTACTAAGGATGAGCCTATGGCTCTTCCCTACACTGCCTCCAATGCTTGAAGTCTTCTGTGTCCTGGAAACCAGAAGTAGACCTAATAGTTATGATCTGACGAGAGCACTGTACAATTTGAGCATTAACGTCTTCTGACTTGCAAGCTACGGTTTTGGCTACATCGTTCAGCATTCCACGGCATGTTTGATTTTTGCCCTACACTGGTTCGACGAGTTGACTAAGGCTCCTAGATCTCCTTCAACTTCACCCGGGAGCTACTTTAACACCATTCATAGAGCCAGTGGGTTGCCCATGTTTATTCCTATGTGAAATGGACCATTGCAGTTTACTAAATGCCAAATGCGTAAGGCAAGTTGGATTGGTTAGTAACTGCAACTAGAAAGAAAGACTTGCATTTATATAGCGCCTTTCACAACCACTAGACGTCTCAAAGTGCTTTACAGCTAATGAAATACTTTTTGGAGTGCAATCAGCATTGTAATGTGAGAAACGCGGCAGCCAATTCACGCACAGCAAGCTCCCACAAACAGCAATGTGATAATGACAAGATAATTTTTTTAAATGTTGGTTGAGGGATAAATATTGGCCAGGACACCAAGGATAACTCCCCTACTCTTCTTCAAAATAGTGGCTTGAGAGAGCAGACAGGACTTTGGTTTAACGTCTCATCTGAAAGACGGCACCTCCAACAGTGCATCGCTCCCTCATTACTGCACTGGGTGTCAGTCTATGGAGTGGGCCTTGAACCCACAACCTTCTGACTCAGAGGCAGGTGTGTCACAGCTGACACAACTAGTAGTGTGCTGGTGAGCCACGTAGACCAAACAATGCTCCAGGTTTAATCCCCAAACTTAGTTGATCTCAGCTAGGGTGCATTTGACCTCAGCACCCTTGGACCATGGTGGAGATAAGCATCAGCTAAGGTTTACACTAATGATTATCCCTGCTAGAAAGGTGCCATTTGGATTCAGGCAAAGATAGAATTGGGCTTGGTTCTGAAGATATCTGTGGTTGAATATCCAGCCATTAATAGGATGACCACTAGGCAAGCTTGCAGCATCCTTGGAACAGTACCCCAGCAAGTGCCTTCAATAGAACTGTTAATAAATCAGAACAAAAGCATTGCCTCTCACTCCTCAGTGTCAGTATAGAACGCAATGCATCCTGCAATAAATTGTTTACCATTTAAACCAAATGGGATATCATGATACGGGACACTGGACTCCCTCAGAAGGGCTAAACTGACTTGAAATTTACACTAAGTTCCTAAATTGAAAGATTGGTTCCAAAATTCCTTGGGCCAGGAATCCGGGATGGAATTTGGTTCCACTGGGATTCCACACCATTTACATTGCCCGTTGAAGTTCTAGTAAGGAGTCCATGGCATATATTATGCTCTCCCCGCCCCCATTTCAAGGAGTGTATTTGAGAGTTCCCAAGCTTGGAAGGGAATTCCCATTCCCCCACTATCCCCGTGATGGACTCCAATGGAACTCACGTCAGCCAGGAGCGGACTTGAGTCCTGTTGTGGCTTTCTGAAAGGTCACAAATCTTTACTAGACTAGATTGATTCTCTTAGTCTGTATGGGAACGGAAGATTTTCATGGCCTGTTTTTCCCTTGGCTCCAAAAGCATTGCGAGTGGAGTGGTTTTGGAGAGGAAGTGCTTGACCATCTCACAGCAGGAACCACTGAAGCACATTTGCAAGATTTGGAATAGTATTTCCAGCATGGTGTTCAGATTGACAGGGGTTCATGTCTGCTGTACTAGCACGGGAGTCTCATGACTCTCCGGTCACTCTAGCCCAGAACCAGTGCACCACAGTTATCAGCGTGTACGCCCCAACACTCGACGCAACAGATGAGACCAAAGATAAATTCTACTCCAGCCTCGAACAATCCCTGTCCCGAGTCCCTATGCTCGACAAACTCATCCTCCTTGGCGACTTCAACGCCAGAGTCGGTAAGGACACAGACCTCTGGGGAGGCGTGATCGGTCGAGAGGGAGTAGGGAAAAACAACTCCAGCGCTACCCTGCTTCTGACAAAATGCCTAGAACATGACCTTGTCTTCAACAACATCTTGTTCCATTAGACGGACAAGGTTCAAGGTATCGTGGCAACAACCTCGCTCAAAGCACTAGCATCTGCTTGACTATGCCATCGTCCGAGTGAGGTCCACAAGGACATGCGCATCACCCATGCCATGACAGGAGCCGACAACTGCTGGACGGACCGCCGCCTAATCCGCTCTGTCATCAACATCAATATAGCCCCAAAGCAGCGATGGCAACAGAAACAATGTCGCAGAAAAATCAACGCCAGTGCACTCAAAAACCCAGTTAAGAAAGCCCTATATCTGCCAGCGCCTCACTGCCAACCTGACGACCCTCGATGACCCGAGATGCAGAGTGCCCACAGCACTTGGTCTGCCCTCAAGGCCACCATAACCAGCGCCTGCGAAGAGACGCTTGGTCACTCAACCAGGAAACACCAAGACTGGTTTGACGAGAATGACCAGGAGATCCAGGAGCTAATAGGCCGCAAGAGCAAGGCATTTCTGAACTTAAGGCAGCAACCCAATTCTGGAGCAGCAAAGCAGCTCTTTCAACAAAAAACTGCGACCTAAAGAATAGATGGAGAAAGCAGAGGACACCCAGCAGCTGGCCGACAGCCATGATGTGCAAGGATTCTTCACCGCAGTTAAGATCACCTATGGTCCAAGCACCCAAGGCCCCACTCCAAGTCTGGCCAAGAACTGAGAGGCATTCATTAAGGACACCGAGGCAGTCAGGGCCTGCTGGAAGGAGCACTTGTCCTCGACTCCATCCCGCAGCATGCTACCCGCCACCATCTCAGCAAAATCCCAGCCCTGCACAAGGTAGAAAAGGCAATCAGTCAGCTCAAGAACAACAAGGCATCAGGAGCAGATGGAATCCCCACTGAGGCACTAAAGTATGGCGAAGAAGCATTGTTGGTACAAATGCATGACCTCATCTCTCTTATCTGGAAGGAGGAGAGCATGCCAGGAGATCTCAGAGATGCTGTAATCGTGACCATCTTCAAAAAAGGGGACAAGTCCAACTGCGACAACGACAAAGAAATCTCCCTGCTGTCGGCCACTGGGAAAATCATCGCAAGAATCCTCTTCAACCGTCTTCTCCCTAAGGCTGAAGAGCTCCTCCCAGAATCACAATGCGGATTCCGTCCACTTAGGGGTACAACAGACATGATCTTCACCGCGCGACAACAACAAGAGAAATGCAGGGAACAGCACCAAACCTTGTACATGGCCCTCTTTGACCTCACAAAGCCCTTTGACACTGTCAACCGTGAGGGACTATGGGGCGTCCTCCTCCGTTTCGGCTGCCCCCAAAAGTTTGTCACCATCCTCCACCTGCTCCACGATAACATGCAAACCGTGATCCTGACCAACGGATGCACCACAGACCCAATCCATGTCCGGACTGGGGTCAAGCAGGGCTGCATCATCAGGTCAAAGCTCTTCTCAAGCTTCCTTGCTGCAATGCTCCATCTCATTCTCAACAAGCTCTCCGCTAGAGTGGAACTAAACTATAGAACCAATGGGAATCTGTTCAACCCTCGTCACCTCCAGACTAGATCCAAGGTTGTCCCATCCTCTGTCATCGAACTATTGTACACGGACGACGCTTGCGTCTGCGCACATTCAGAGGCCGAACTCCAAGCCATCGTCAACATCTTCACCGAGGTGTACGAAAACATAGGCCTTACACTAACCATCCGTAAGACAAAGGTCCTCCACCAACCTGACCCCGCCACACAGCACTGCCCCCCGGTATGGAAAATGGTCCACGCGGCCTTGGACAACGTAGACCATTTTCCATACCTCAGGAGCCTTCTATCAGCAAGGGCAGACATCGATGACAATGTCCAACACTGCCTCCAGTGCACCAGCGCAGCCTTCGATCGCCTGATGGAGTGTTTGAAGACCAGGACCTCAAATTTGGCACCAAGCTTATGGTCTACAGGGCTGTAGTGATACCCACCCTCCTGTATGGCTTGGAGACGTGGACCATATACAGTAGACACATCAAAGTGCTAGAGAAGTACCACCAGCGCTGCCTCCACAAGATCCTGCAAATCCCCTGGGAGACTAGATGCACCAACGTCAGTGTTCTCGCTCAGGCCAACATCCCCAGCATCGAAGCAGTGAGCACAGTCGACCAGCTCCGTTGGGCAGGCCACATCATCCGCATGTCCGACACAAGACTCACAAAGCAAGCGCTCTACTCGGAACTCTTACATGGCAAGCGAGCCCCAGGTGGGAAGAGGAAATATTTCAGGAAACCCTCAAAGCCTCCTTGATAAAGAGCAACATCCCCACCGGCACCTGGGAGTATCTGGCCCAAGACCGCCCAAAGTGGAGGAAGAGCATCCGGGAGGGCGCTGAGCACCTCGGGTCTCGTCGCTGAGAGCATGCAGAAATCAAGCACAGACAGCAGAAGGAGCATGAGGCAAACAAGGCTCCCCACCCATCCTTTCCTTCAACCACTGTCTACCTCACCTATTACAGAGACTGTAATTCCCGCATTGGACTGTACAATCACCTGAGAACTCACTTTTAGAGTGCAAGCGAGTCTTCCTCGATTTCGAGGGACTGCCGATGATGATGATGATAATGAACCCAGTGATTTCAGTGCCATGAGGTTGTAAGGACTAGAAGCATCGAACCCCCAAGGATTTATTGGACATTGTCTGGACATTTCGTTTAATATTTTTCTTACCACAGAAAGAAAGCTGGAAGCTGTTTGTGGGAGGGGCCCATGTTCGGCTCCATATTGGACTTAGAATGATGGGCAGGGAGTCTTGAATGATAATGGCCAACATAAGGCAGGAGGTGGGCTAATGGAGTCCATTGTTAGGCAAGGTGACCTCGTCAATCAGTGATTACCTGGATGAGTTACCAGAACAATGGAGAGCCATTAAGCCCAGGCTGTTCGGAAGCGAAAACCCATCACTGGACTCAAACACAGGAAGCCTCGAAAAAAAGGAACTTTATTGGGTAAAAGCAGAAGACACACCCACAGGAAGCCTCGAAACAAACTTTATTCAGCCTGAAAAGACAAACGAACTTGGGATATAAAAGCATGCCATGTGGACACAGCTCTCTCTCTTGCCTCGCTGCTTTGCCCCTACAAGAATCCAACCCTCCATATTGAGATGGAGCGAAGAATCCAGTAGAGACACCTTTTCATCGGAAGAAGCAGCGAGTAAGTCAGTGAAATTGGTGAGCATTTCTGCACACACATCTTTTAAGATCACAAGGTGTGAGGGGGTATTGTGTGTTTTCCCAACCAAATTCTTAGGGGTTTACAGGGGAGATATTTTAGACATTGGGGTACTTCGTGTTCGGGACCTGTTAGACAGGCCACACTGTGTATTGTACTGCATTTGTTTGTTTTACACACCAGGGTGTGTGTGGGTTTTACTGGGTGCAGGTGTGTGTTTAGCTTTAATAAAGCATTGCCGGTTGAGACCGAGGTATTAGTCAGTGACTCATTCATCTGTTCAGTACAGTAATCACTCCCAGATTGAAAACCAGTGTAACGTGGGAGTGCGTCGAAAACACCTAAGGGAAACTACTTAGAGTCAGGAATTATTCTCTGCCTAATCAGCCAAGAACAACATATTTTTCCATAATTATCAACCAATTATCTTCATCACCTAACATTTTGTCATATCTTAAGAATGAGTCTGCTGTGTGCAAGTTGGTGTTTGGAACAGAAGTGAGCTAGTAAATTTGCTGTTCCCATGATCCTTATTGTTCCCTTGGGTGAGAGTTGTTATGCTCGTAATAAAGTAATGCAACTGAGTACTGTAGACAATGAGTAAGTGTGACCTTAGCTCTTTTATTTAAACTCCAGAGTGCTGGTACAGCATGGGAGGCATGCTTATACACAGTGCTCCGAAGGGATGCTGGGATCCCTTGGGACTCTAACAGGTAGGCCCTCTGGTGGCGGTATGATACAGGTTGCCTTGGGTTACATACATAACATCACTCCCTCCCAAAGTCAATAGTACACTTATTTACAGGGTGAGACAATCTGGGGCTTTTCGCTCCCTTGTCGAACGTCTCGGTACAAATGCAGGTGTGGATGAGTTGGTTGGTTCTTCACTGGGCTGCTGGGGATGGTGAGTTTAGCTTTGTGGGCAACCGTGATGTCGGTTTCCACTTGTGTGTGTGTTGGAGGGTCGAAGTTGGTGGTGTCCTCTTCGGGTTGCTCGTGGCTGTTTGTGAATCGCAGTTTGGTTTAGTCCAAATGCTTTCTGCAAGTTAGACCTGAAACACCCTGCTCCCTTCTTTGGCTATGACACTGCCAGCAAGCCATTTGGGACCATGTCCATAGTTGAGTACAAATACAGGGTCATTGACAATATTATCTCGTGACAAGTTTGCGCGATCATGGTACATGCTTTGTTGATGCCGCCTGCCCTCGACATGATCATGGAGATTAGGGTGGACAAGAGAGAGCCTTGTTTTGAGTGCCCTTTTCATGAGCAGCTTGGCTGGGGGAACCCCAGTGAGCGAGTGGGGTCTGGTGCGGTAGCTGAGCAGGACTCGGGACAGGCGGGTCTGCAGGGAGCCTTCCGACACACATTTCAAGCTTTGCTTGATGGTTTGGACTGCCCGTTCTGCCTGGCCATTGGATGTGGGCTTGAATGGGGCAGATGTGACGTGCTTGATCCCATTGCGGGTCATGAGTTCCTTGAATTCAGCACTGGTGAAGCACGGCCCATTGTCAGGCAGGCCGTGCGTGGCAAACATGGCTCGTAGGCTTTCGATGGTGGCAGTGGACGTGCTTACAAACATTATTACACACTCAATCCATTTTGAATAAGCATCCACAACAACCAAAAACATTTTGCCTAGAAATGAGCCCGCAAAGTCAACATGGATCCTAGACCACGATTTGGAGGACCATGACCACAAACTTAGCAGTGCCTCTCTGGGTGCATTGCTCAGTTGAGAGCAAGTGTTGCATTGGCGCACGTATGACACAGTCTGAGTCGATGCCGGGCCACCACACATGGGATCTGACTATAGCTTTCATCATTACTATGCCTGGGTGGGTACTGTGTAGGTCGCGTATGAACATTTCTCTGCCTTTCTTAGGCAAAACCACGCAATTACCCCACAAAAGACAGTCCGCCTGTATGGACATTTCGTCTTTGCGCCGCTGGAACGGCTTGATCACTTCATGCATCTCCGCTGGGATGCTGGACCAGCTCCCATGGAGGACACCGCTTTTTTTTACCAGGGACAGTAAAGGATCCTGGCTGGTCCAGGTCCTGATCTGGCGAGCCGTAACGGGTGATTTTTCATTTTCAAATGCATCCATCACCAAGAGCAAGTCTGCAGGCTGTGCTATTTCCACCCCGGTGGTGGGCAATGGTAGCCGACTGAGAGCATCAGCGCAGTTCTCTGTGCGTGGTCTGTGGTGGATTACATAGTTATATGCAGACAGCATGAGCGCCCATCTTTGGATGCGGGCAGAAGCATTGGTATTAATACCTTTGCTCTCTGAGAATAGCGATATAAGCGGCTTATGGTCAGTTTCTAGCTCAAATTTGAGACCAAACAGATACTGGTGTCCCGTAAACGCATGCCAGAGCTTCTTTTTCAATCATGCTGTAAGCCCTTTGGGCCTTGGACAAACTCCTGGACGCATAGGTGACAGGTTGCAATATTCTCGATTCGTTAGCTTGTTGTAACACACACCCGACCCTGAAGGTTCAGTTCAACTTTTAACATGATCGGTGGACATTTCATGGTGAAGGTGTGTACCCCGTACACTTCTGCCTCCTCGGTTCGAGTCTCTAGTTCAGCCTGATCCACCATGAATCGATCTTCCTCTGCAATATGGTGGTTTGCAGCTCATCTGCACTTCCTCTGGAGGTGTCCCATTGTTCCACAACCTTTGCACGCATAGTGTTTGAAGCCGCATTGATGGGCTCGATGATCACCTCTGCAGCGCCAACAAGGTGTTAATTGTCTCGCATTAACGATTGATGGCGGACTCTGGATCATCTGAGGTCATGCAGCTGCCAGCGTGTATGTTCTGCCATTCCTGCCCGAAAACGACGTTACTTTGTGCACAGTACTTGCTGAAACCTCTTTATGCTGCGAAATCTGTTTGGTGTTATCGCTGGTAGACATAAATGCCTGGGCTATCGTTATGGCTTTGCTCAGATTCGGTGTTTCAACAGTCAATAGTTTGCAAAGGATTACCTCATGGCCAATGCCAAGCATAAAAAAAGTCTCTTAGCATTTGCTCAAGAAATCCATCGAATACGCAATGTCCTACAAGGCACCTCAGTTCGGCAACGTATCTCGCCACTTCCTGGCCTTCAGACCGTTCACGTGTAGAATCACTACCTTGCCATCAAGATGCTTTCCTTCGGATTTAGGTGCTCCCAGACCAGCGTACACAGTTCTTCATAGGATTTGGTTGTTGGTTTCACCGGAACTAGTAATTTCTTCATGAGGCCACAGGTTGTTGCCTCGCAGACGGTAAGGAGGATTGCCCTTCGTTTGGCAGCATTCTCGTCCCCTTCCAGCTCGTTGGTCACGAAGTATTGGTCAAGTCGTTCCACAAAGGCCTCCCAATTGTCCCCTTGAGAATTTCTCCAGGATACCAACAGTTCTTTACATTTTCGTGTGGTTGTTTGTTATCTCGTCGCCAATTGTTATGCTCGTAATAAAGTAATGCATCCGAGTACTGTAGACAATGAGTAAGTGTGACCTTAGCTCCTTTATTTAAACTCCAGAGTGTTGGTACAGCATGGGAGGCCTGCTTATATACAGTGCTCCTAAGGGATGCTGGGATCCCTTGGAACTCCAACAGCTAGGCCCTCTGGTGGTGGTATGATACAGGTTGTCTAGTGTTACATACATAACAAGAGTGAGGTAAGTTAATCACTGAAAGCACATCCAATTTTTTTTTTTCCATAGCCGACATGGTTTTCTGACCTCTGTAAATGGAGGATTATTTAAATTATAGAGAAAGACATGAGATCGAACATAAGAACATAACAATATAAGAACATAACAATATAAGAACATAAGAAATAGGAACAGGAGTAGGCCATATGGATCCTCGAGCCTGCTCCACCATTCAATAAGATCATGGACTCAGCTCCAATTCCCCGCCGGATCCCCATAACCCCTTATCGTTTAAAAAAAACTGTCTATTTCTGGCTTAAATTTATTCAATGTCCCAACTTCCACAGCTCTCTAAGGCAGCAAATTCCACAGATTTAAACCCACTGAGAGAAGAAATTTCTCCTCATCTCTGTTTTAAATGGGCAGCCCCTTATTCTGAGATCATGCCCTCCTGCTCTAGTCTCCCCCATCAGTGGAAACATCCTCCCTGCATCCACCTTGTCAAGCCCCCTCATAATCTTATACGTTTTGATAAGATCACCTCTCATTCTTCTGAATTCCAATGTGTAGAGGCCTAACCAATTCAACCTTTCCTCATAATTCAACCCCCTCATCCCTGGAATCAACCTGGTGAACCTTCTCTGAACTGCCTCCAAAGCAAGTTTATCCTTTCGTAAATATGGAAACCATACGCAGTATTCCAGGTGTGGCCTCACCAATAACTTATACATCTGTAGCAAGATTTCCCTGCTTTTATACTCCATCCCCTTTGCAATAAAGGCCAAGATACCATTGGCCTTCCTGATCACTTGCTGTACCTGCATACTATCCTTTTGTGTTTCATGCACAAGTACCCCCAGGTCCCGCTGTACTGCGGCACTTTGTAATCTTTCTCCATTTAAATAATAACTTGCTCTTTGATTTTTTTCTGCCAAAGTGCATAACCTCACACTTTCCGACATTATACTCCATCTGTCAAATTTTTGCTCACTCACTTAGCCTGTCTCTGTCCTTTTGCAGATTTTTTGTGTCCTCCTCACACATTGCTTTTCCTCCCATCTTTGTATAGTCAGCAAACTTGGCTACGTTACACTCAGTCCCTTCTTCCAAGTCATTAATGTAGATTGTAGATAGTTGGGGTCCCAGCACGGATCCCTGCAGCACCCCACTGGTTACTGGTTGCCAACCAGAGAATGAACCATTTATCCCGACTCTCTGTTTTCTGTTAGTTAGCCAATCCTCTATCCATGCTAATATATTACCCCCAACCCTGTGAACTTTTACGTTATACAGTAACCTTTTATGTGGCACCTTGTCAAATGCCTTCTGGAAGTCCAAGTACACCGTATCCACTGGTTCCCCTTTATCCACCCTGTTTGTTACATCCTCAAAGAATTCCAGCAAATTTGTCAAACATGACTTCCCGTTCATAAATCCATGCTGACTCTGCCTGACCGAATTTTGCTTTTCCAAATGTCCTGCTACTGCTTCTTTAATAATGGACTCCAACATTTTCCAAAACACAGATGTTAGGCTAACTAGTCTATAGTTTCCTGCTTTTTGTCTGTCTCCTTTTTCAAATAGGGGCATTACATTTGCAGTTTTCCAATCTGCTGGGTCCTCCCAAGAATCCAGGGAATTTTGGTAAATTACAGCCAATGCATCCACAATCCCTGCTGTTATTTCTCTTAAGACCCGAGGATGCAAGCCATCAGGTCCAAGGGATTTATCTGCCTTTAGTCCCATTATCTTACTGAGTACCATCTCCTTAGTGATTATGATTGTGTTAGGTTCCTCCCCCCCTATAGCCCCTTAACGATCCACTGTCGGAATATTGTTAGTGTCCTCTACCGTAAAGACTGATACAAAATATTTGTTCAGAGTTTCTGCCATCTCCATGTTCCCTATTACTAATATCCCGGTCTCGTCCTCTAACGGACCAACATTTACTTTAGCCACTCTTTTCCTTTTTATATACCTATACAAACTCTTGCTATGTGTTTTTATATTTTGTGCTAGTTTACTTTCATAGTCTATCTTCCCTTTCTTAATCATTTTTTTAGTCGTTCTTTGCTGGCTTTTAAAAGCTTCCCAGTCTTCTGTCCTCCCACTAGTTCAGGCCACTTTGTATGCCCTTGTTTTTTAAATTGGATACAATCCTTTATTTCTTTAGTAAGCCACGGATGGCTATCTTTTCTCTCATACCCTTTCCTCCTCACTAGAATATATTTTTCTTGAGTTGTGAAATATCTCCTTAAATGTACACCACTGTTTATCAATCATCCTACATTTTAATCTATTTTCCCAGTCCACTTTACCCAACTCTGCCCTCATACCTTCATATTCTCCTTTATTTAAGCTTAGTACGTTGGTTAGACCCTCCATCTGAATCTCACCCTCCATCTGAATTTGAAATTCAATCATGCTATGATCACTCATTCTGAGGGAATCCTTTACTAGGAGATTGTTTATTAATCCTGTCTCATTACACAGGACTAGATCTAAGATAGCCTGCCCCCTGGTTGGTTCCATTGCATACTGTTCAAGGAACCCGTCCCTTACGCACTCTATGAACTCCTCCTCAGGGCTACCTTGTCCAATTTGATTTGTCCAATCAATATGGAGGTTAAAATCACCCATGATTATTGCTGTTCCCTTTTCACAAGCCCCGACTATTTCCTGGTTCATGCTCCAACCAACAGAGTTGCTACTGTTAGGGGGCCTATAGACTACGCCCACCAGTGACTTTTTCCCCTTATTGTTCCTTATCTCCACCCAAACTGTTTCAACACCCTTATCATTTGAGCCAATTTCATTTCTTACTATTGCAGTGATTCCATCCTTTATCAGTAGAGCTACCCCACCTCTTTTTCCTTTCTGTCTGTCCTTCTGGATTGTCAAGTACCCCTGAATATTTAATTCCCAGTCCTGGTCACCTTGCAACCACGATAGACAATGATTATTGCAGTAAACAAGCATTACTGCTAACAAAGGTAACAGCCTAATTGGGGTTTCAGAATCTACTGTTGCTCTATTGATGAAGGGATGTCTAGTAATATTGTACATATGTGCAGTGAAGAAGTATTTGAAGATATTTCGCCAGTCAAAAGTCAAGAGTCAAGAAGGTCGAGAACAATCAAGAGTGTGATTGTTCCCAAACTGGTGAAACTATAGTGGCATATGGGTAACAGAAAGCAACCAGTCCAAGATTAGCAATCTAACCCTAAAGCAATGCAAGGCTAAAATAGATATTTTGCATATTTATCTTTGGGGAACAGGAAAAAATTCTTCAAAACTTTTTATTGGTGGAATATATAGGTTGAATATGGTCCATGGAAATGACTTGATGGCCAAAATACATTTTTTGGGCGGGGAAGAAAAATGTTAATAGCCAGGATGTGGCCCCTAGCTTTTGATTATTTCCAATATTTCTGATCCAGTAAGACAAGTGGGTTCAATGGTGGCCCCTGAACATTGAGGTAATGTTTACTACTATGTATGAATAGTGGCTCTCAACTCAAAGTTCCCTTTTGGGGCAGTCTCAAAATAAATCCACAAAATGTTCGAGGTTCGCGTACTTTGATAAAGTGTGGTAACTGTTTCTTGTCTGTTTTGTTGGTGAGTTTCCCACAATGGATCCACAGGTTGGTTTGGTGAGCAGTTGAGTGACTCCGAACACAATAGTCCCGGATTTGATTCCTGGTCTATGCTGAGTAAGCTGATCTCATCTGTGGCAGCAGCAGAGGCCGTACAATTGTGTGTAGTGCCCCCAGATTAGGGACTGAATAATTATCTCCATGTCGCTATATGTTGACCACTGCTGGAGGTGCACATGTGGATGTCAAATGTTAACAAACTGCCCTTGGCTGTGATGTCCTCCACAGTCAAGTTACCTGCTAATATTCAGTGCCAAGGCTAAAATAGATATTTTGCATATTTATCTTTGGGGAACAGGAAGAAATTCTTCAAAACTTTTTATTGGGAGAATATATAGGTCGAGTCCATGGCAATGGCTTGATGGCCAAAATGCATCTCTTAGGCAGGGAAGAAAAATAGTAATAGCCAGGATGTGGCCCCTAGCTTTTGATTATTTCCAATGGAATATCTCTGATCCAGTAAGACAGGTGGGGTCAATGGTGTTCCATCAATTAAGTGGCCCCTGAACATTGAGGTACTGTAGTTATCTACTTGGACAGCACATCTTGGGGGGGTCACTGACGTTTGTCGAATGGTACCCCAGCAAGAAGTCAAAGCCTTCAGGAAAGGAATAAGAACATAAGAAATAGGAGCAGTAGGCCATACAGCTCCTTGAGCCTGCTCTGCCATTCAATAAGATCATGGCTGATCATCTACCTCAACTCCACTTTCCCGCCCCATCCCCATATCCCTTGATTCCTTTAGTGTCCAAAAATCTATCAATCTTAGTCTTAAATATACTCATTGACTGAGCCTTCACAACCCTCTGAGTGAGGAAATTTCTCATCATCTCAGTTCTAATGGCCTTATCCTGAGACTATGACCCCCTGATTCTACACCCTCCAGCCAGGGTAAACAGCCTCTCAGCAGCGAATGGAAGAGAGAAAAACTGGCAAAAAGAAATCAAAACTATGGTAAAGTGATCCAAATATTTTGGATCTATTGCATCAGATTACAGATCTAACGGGACCTTTTACATTATAGGAGTACATCGGATTACAGATGCTCCATTTCCCCTCCATTGGCTACAGTCCTTCAGGAACTGAGCAGATCACAGACCAATGATTCTGCCATCGGGTTAAGGCCATCTGTAACATAAAACACAGGGAGCCAGTCTCATACTTTCATACTCCATAATGAAAACGAGCCCAGTATGACCGGCACTCAATTGAAAAATAAAAGATGGTGAGTTGGCGCACGGGTCATTACTCCACCCCCCCAATAGCAGCGCGAGATTGAGATGGAACCAAAAGTGGGGTCATTGAGCTAAAATGCAGCCGCAAAATACAGACTGGTTTCCACGTCGGAACCTGTGCTATTGCATTTCAAGTCAACATGGTCACAGGCATTAAAAAGAATATTAAACGGCAAATGAGATAATGTTTGATAACTGTGCACGATGTAACGGCAATAAAGAAATTCCCACTCTGCTCTTAGAAACTGCCGCTGGCCATCATGTGCCAAAGCAAACAGTGCTGCAAGAAACCAATGGAGAAACCATTTGTGCTTCTTCACTATTTGCAAATAACACTCGAGCTGCATTCTCAGGCACTGAGCCACAAAGTGGTCAATGCACAATCTTGTGGCTGTGATCCGCACACAGCCAGTGTCCAGGTGGCCCTCCACATCATCAGCCCTCAGTTTCCAGAAAAGGTCCATATCTGAGCTTGTCTCTTGCTGACAGTCTCTCTTATGTAGTTTTCCATTTTCTCTGGGTTTCTACCCTCTCCGCTCCCGTGTCGTTCAGCATTTGCATTTTCTTACTCTTTTTCTTCATCAATGCTGTGTTTGGCTCATTTGCAAGAATAGAGTAGAAAGCAACCTGACCTCTACATCAAGAGACTGATAGTACACTGCTTACTGAGATGAACTGCAAAGCAGTGTGGCGGACAACACAGTTTGCACTAAGCTTCCAGCCTTAACATTCCCCCCCACCCCATCGCCCACAGCATTTCTAATTTTCTCCCTTCCTTCTCTGATGAGTATAATGTATACACCTGTGAGGATGCTCACAGGTTTGTAGAGCTGTTGAAGTACACTCCACGTGGGAGTCCTCCCTCTATCTATTGGGGACTTGGCCTGGAGGGTGTTGCAGGGAGCAGTCCCGTGCAATAAATTTTTAAGCCGGTTCACGGGCTTAATTTCTGCGGTCTGGAGGAGTCCGTGTTCCACGTTTTTACTGAATGTGCGAGGTTGCAGCCCCTGTTCCAATATTTAAAGGGGCTGCTCCTGAAATTCTGGTTGCACTTCAGTCCCACACTCCTGATCTTTGGGCATCCTGTGCGGAGGGGAGCGAGTAGGTCCGAGGGCCTCCTCGTAGGGCTGCTCCTGGGCACGGCCAAGGGTGCCATCAGCCGGTCCAGGCAGCGGGCGGTCGAGGGGGTCGTTCGGCCTGACTGCCTGCCTCTCTTCCGCGCCTACATCCGGGCCAGGGTGTCCTTAGAGATGGAGCACGCGGTGTCCACCGGTACGCTCGCGGCCTTCCGTGAGAGGTGGGCACCGCAGGGACTGGAGTGCATCATCACCCCCGGCACCCAAATTTTAATTTAATTTTATGTTTTAAAGTTTAATTTGTTTTAATTGCCGGGGTTTTTAGTGTCCCCCTCCCCTTTTATAGGGGACACTTGTAAAATTTATGATTTTATTGCCCCAAAAAAAAATCACAAAAAACTACAAAAATACAAAAAAAAACAAAAAAAAAAAAGGGCCTTGGAAATGTTTGTACTGTCCCCCAGATCGGGGGGCACTTGATTTAATGTTTGCCTGTTTACTTTAAAAGAGTTGTAGAGCTGTTGAAGTGCACTCTACGCGGGAGTCCTCCCTCTATCTATGGGGGACTTGGCCTGGAGGGTGTTGCATGGAGCAGTCCCGTGCAATAAGTTTTTAAGTTGGTTCACGGGCTCCCAGGCCGCCTGCAATTTCTGCGGTCTGGAGGAGTCCGTGTTCCACATTTTTATCGAATGCACAAGGTTGCAGCCCCTGTTTCATTATTTAAAGGGTCTGCTCCTCAATTTCTGGTTGCACTTCAGTCCCACACTCCTGATCTTTGGGCACCCTGTGCGGAGGGGAGCGGGTAGGTCCAAGGGCCTCCTCGTAGGACTGCTCCTGGGCAAGGCCAAGGGTGCTATCAGCCGGTCCAGGCAGCGGGCGTTCGAGGGGGTCGTTCAGCCTGACTGCCTGCCTGCCTCTCTTCCGCGCGTACATCCGGGTCAGGGTGTCCCTGGAGATGGAGCGCGCGATGTTCACCGGTACGCTCGTGGCCTTCTGCGAGAGGTGGGCGCTGGAGGGACTGGATTGCATCGTCACCCCCGGCAACCAAATTTTAATTTGATTTTATATGTTTTAAAGTTTAATTTATTTTATTGTGCCAGGTTTTAATGTCCCCTCCCCTTTAGCCAGGGCGCACTTGTATAATTTGTGGTTTTAGTGCCCAAAAAAATCCATTAAAAAAAACACCCCCAAAAAAACAAAAAAAACCCCAAAAAGGGCACTTGAAAATTGTTGAATGTCTCCTCCCACCCTCCCTTTTTTAATCAGGGGGCACTTGATTTAATTGATTTTGTTTTTGCAACAAAAGAGCTGTTGAAGTGCATTCTACGCGGGATCCTCCCTTTATTTATTGGGGACTTGGCCTGCAGGGTGCTGCACGGAGCAATCCCGTGCAATAAGTTTTTAAAGTCGGTTCACGGGCTCCCAGGCCGCCTGCAATTTCTGCAAAGACTCAATAAAACCCCAGCCAGTTGGGTTCGGGGGAATCCACGATGAGGCAGATGGTTGTGAGCCTGGTGGATGAACTGATAATGTGTAGTGTGACTGTTAAACCTTTGCTAATAAACCAACTAGTTCTTAATAGCAATGTGTTGCTATGATTTCTTAAGCAAAGAACCCATGAAGCAAATACATTACAATGAGTAATCGAGAGAGCCTGACTAATAATCCAGAGAACACGAGAACACAAATCACACTATCAGTTTGAGAATTCTTTTTTTTTTAAATCTAGAGAGTGACTATGAAGCTGTCGCAATGTTGTACAAAACCCAGCTGGTTCACCAATGTCCTTCAGGGAATAAAACTTACCGTCCTTACCCGGTCTGGCCTACATGTGATTCCTGTCCCACACTAACATGGTTGACTCTTAACCGCCATCTGAAATGGCTGAGCAAGTCATGAGCTCCCACCACCTGCTCAGATTAACTATGGATGGGCAGTGAACACCGGACTTGTCAGCAGCAACCACATCCAGAGAATTAATAAAGGAAACAAATTCAAAAGAGCCTAGTAGGTAAGCGTCAGTGGGTTATTTGATCTTGGGAGGCAGGTGGTCAGATCCTGAGCCTGCTCCTGTCCTCACCTGTGCTCACTCACAGGAATAGACACAATTCTTTAGCTGGAGGACAATGAAAACAATTGTAGTGCCTTCACTGCTACCCTGGCTGTGATCAACAAACTCAGCACAGAACAGAAGCACATTTATATTTGTTCATAGCTATACACAGTTTCAGGTCTACAGAGCAGTAGTGATACCCGTCCTCCTGTTTACAATATACATAGATGACCTGGAAGAGGGGACAGAATGTAGTGTAACAAAATTTGCAGATGACACAAAGATTAGTGGGAAAGCGGGTTGTGTAGAGGACACAGAGAGGCTGCAAAGAGATTTGGATAGGTTAAGCGAATGGGCTAAGGTTTGGCAGATGGAATACAATGTCGAAAAGTGTGAGGTCATCCACCTTGGGAAAAAAAAACAGTAAAAGGGAATATTATTTGAGTGAGGAGAAATTGCAACATGCTAAGGTGCAGAAGGACCTGGGGGTCCTTGTGCATGAAACTCTTTTAGGGAGTTAACGGAAAAAAAACCCATTAAACCGTGCCCCCCGACTTGTGCATGAATCCCAAAAAGTTAGTTTGCAGGTGCAGCAGGTAATCAGGAAGGCGAATGGAATGTTGGCCTTCATTGTGAGAGGGATGGAGTACAAAAGCAGGGAGGTCCTGCTGCAACTGTATAGGGTATTGGTAAGGCTGCACCTGGAGTACTGTGTGCAGTTTTGGTCACCTTACTTAAGGAAGGATATACTGGCTTTGGAGGGGGTACAGAGACGATTCACTAGGCTGATTCAGGAGATGAAAGGGTTACCTTATGATGATAGATTGAGCAGACTGGGTCTTTACTCATTGGAGTTCAGAAGGATGAGGGGTGATCTTATAGAAACATTTAAAATTATGCAAGGGATAGACAAAATGAAGGCAGAGAGGTTGTTTCCACTGGTAGGGGAGACTAGAACTAGGGGGGCACAGCCTCAAAATATGGGGGAGTCGATTTAAAACCGAGTTGAGAAGGAATTTCTTCTCCCAGAGGGTTGTGAATCTGTGGAATTCTCTGCCCAAGGAAGCAGTTGAGGCTAGATCATTGAATGTATTCAAGTCACAGATAGATAGATTTTTAACCAATAAGGGAATTAAGGGTTACGGGGAGAGGGCGGGTAAGTGGAGCTGAGTCCACGGCCAGATCAGCCATGATCTTATTGAATGGCGGAGCAGGCTCGAGGGGCTAGATGGCCTACTCCTGTTCCAAATTCTTATGTTCTTATGTTCTTCAGAGACATGGACTATATACAGCAGGCGTCTCAAAGCACTGGAGAAGTACTACCAACGCTGCCTCCGCAAGATCCTGCAAATCCATTGGCAGGATCGGCGCACCAACGTCAGTGTTCTCACTCAGGCCAACATCCCCAGCATCAAAGCACTGACCATTCCAATGGACGGACCACATTGTCCGCATGCCTGATACTAGTCTCCCAAAACAAGCGCTCTACTCAGAGCTCCAACATGGCAAGCGAGTCCGAGGTGGGCAGAGGAAGTGCTTCAAGGACACCCTCAAAGCTTCCTTGAAGAAGTGCAACATCCCCACCGACACCTGGGAATCCCTGGCCTGAGGCCGCTCAAAATCCGGCAAGGCACCGAACACCTCGAGTCTCTTCGCCGGGAGCAAGCGGAAGCCAAGCGCAAACAGCGAAAGGAACGCACGACAACCCAAGCACCCCACCCACCCGTCACTTCAACCACTGTCTGCCCCATCTGTGCCAGAGACTCTTGGTCCCGTATTGGACTCATCAGCCACCTGAGAACTTATATTAATGTGGAAGCAAGTCATCCTCGACTCTAAGGGAATGCCGATGAAGACAGTTTCAGGAGTGTGATGGCCAAACTCCTGGAAGCTGGTCTCCATGGGAGACCACTTTGGACAGGGCGCCAGAGAGAGGTAGGGCTGGGTTTTCGGCTTTGCTCATTTCAGGGCAGTAATGGTGATGAGGCGGTAAAGTTTGCACCCAGGAACAGTTTGTGGCTCAATCAGCAATATTCATCAGCTGGGCCGAGTGTGAGACGGAGCGCTAGGAGGTGTTACACACTTCTCAGAGCACTAGGCTGGCTGAGCAACTGAAAATCCAGAACTAAACAGTTGGCCTCAGATCGCTCCAAGAGAGGCCTGTGGGGTTAAAAAACCTGGAAAAAAAACACCAAAAATATTCCCAATAAATAACTCACGCCACCACAACATAAATCACAAAAAAAAAACAATCACCTTTACCGGAGGTCGACATTACTTACCTCACTGCCACTACAGCTCAGACCACTAGCTTTCACAGGCGTTCCCACCAGCACGCTCTACGGAGCGCTACAGGTCAGGTGGCAGCCAAAAATCGAGCCGGTTTCGCAACCATGAGCGTTGCACAGCGGCTCGCCTTTTCTGGGTGGTAATGCTCCACGTCCCGTCGAAACCAGCCCCAAAGTCCCAGCGGGACGCCTGCCCGGAAGTGCTTGCCATTGTCACTGCCGCCCCTCCGGGGCACTAACAGGGGCAGCAGGAGGACGAAAATACAGCGCAAGACTCGTCCCCAGTTTTTACTTTACTAAAACTAGTTTCCTTATCCGGAGGGCAGAATTGGGCATCTTTGGTGCCAACGAGAAGGGAGCCGGGCTCGTTTACAATATGGAGCCTGGGCCTAGACTCCTGAGGTGATTTTTGCCCGAACGATCTAAATAGGTACGTACTTTTAATTGAATTTTAGGCTTTAAAATATTACTTGTGAATTGAGTTTGCCTGAGTATGCGTGGTTCATTAATGATTTAGTGATTTTGCACTACTGTTTTAAAATGCGTGAGACAAACACATTATCTCACCTCTACCTCGATGAATTGTGTCAATTAAAATAGTGCACAATTAGTGAATTCTTAATCAAATTGTGGCTTTTGAAAATATTCAGCAAGAGCAAGTTAATGTTAACCTATTACTTGTTTTTCCACTCTCGCAAACATTAAATAATTTGAAAATAGAACTATCTATCTGCAGTTCCTTCCTCTATAACGACAAGCACACGGCACTGTCATCCCAGAAGCACTGCACAGGAGGGGGCTGAACGAAAGTTGTTGAAAACTCTTTGGTCACCTTTTAATCATAAGAATCACGCTACTACAAAGTTGACAATATTTTCTGACTTTAATTAACATTGGGTACTGTGTTGAAGACTCACGATTGTTTTATTAACAAGTATCTCACCGGAATGGAAGATGACGACTGATGACTCACACCTAATGTGACACTGCAATGCAGTTGTCTTGTGCTGCAAAAACGATACCCCGTCGGTAACTTGGAGTTTTAAGGAGGATATATGGGCCCTGAATTTTTGAGCGGGTGAGGGGCGGGGGGAGGGCGCGGAGGGGGTTCTGATCTCCTGCCATAGCTTCAATGGGAGACAGCCAGAAAGCCTGGGAAAATGGCACAAATGCCTGCTTTCAGTTGTTTGCTCCGTTTCTCCAGAGGTTTTCTGCCAATCGTCTGCTGCGAGAGATTGGGAGATTTAGGGCATTATTCATTATGCTGCAAAAGGTGGGAGATACACATATTAGCAATGTTATGGGTGCGCCCTCACCTCCAGGATCCCCCTCCAAGTCACACACCATCCTGGTTTGGACACATAATCGCTGTTTGTTCATCCTCGCTGGATCAATATCCTGTAATTCCCCACCGAACAAGATTGTGGGAGCACCATCACCACATGGACTGCAACAGTTCAGAGTGGTCAGAATGTGGAACTCAATATCACAAGGAGTAGTTGCTGCAACTAGCATAGATGCATTTAAGAGGAAGCTAGATAAGCATATGAGAAAGGAAGAGAATGATATGAAGATAGGGTTAGACGAAGAGGGGTGGGAGGAGGCTCGTGTGGAACATAAACACTGCATGGATCAGTTGGACTTAGTAATACTTTGTAATCTCAAATAGCTCAGTGAGTAAATGCAGTTGCCAGTGTGGAACTGGGTCACACGAACCAGGAGAGTCTACACCATACTTCCTCCAAATAAAAGGTGTTGCTATGGGAACCCACATGGGCCCTAGCTATGCCTGCCTTTTTGTGGGATATCTCAAACATTCTTTGTTCCCGTCCTACTCCGGTCCCCTCCCTCACCTCTTTTTCCAGTACATTGATGACTGTATTGGTGCCATTGCCTGCTCTTGGCCAGGGCTAGAAAATTTCATTGACTTTGCTTCCAATTTCCACCCTTCCCTCACCGTCACATAGTCCATCTCTAAATCTTCTCTTCCCTTCCCTTCCTTGACTTCTCAGACTCCATTTCTGGTAATAGAGTATCTACAAACATCTACTATAAGCCCACTGACTCCCACACCTACCAGGACTACACGTCCTCCCACCCCACTTCCTATAAGGACTCTATTCCATTCTTCCAGTTTCTCTGTCTTGGCCGCATCTGTTCTGATGATACCATCTTCCACTCTAGTGCTTCAAATATGTCTTCCTTTTTCCTCAACCAAGGATCCCCCTTGACATGGCCCTCAACCGTGTCCGTAACATTTCCCGCACCTCTGCTCTCACCCCTTCCCCTCTCTCTCCCTCTCAGAACCACGACAGGATTCCCCTTGTCCTCACCTTTCACCCCACCAGCCTCCACGTTCAACAGATCATCCTCCGCCATTTCCGCCACCTCCAGCGTGATCACACCATCAGCACATCTTCCCCTTTCAGCGTTCCGAAGGGACCGCTCCCTCCGCGACACCCTGGTCCATTCCGCAGTCACCCCCAGCACCCACTCCCCTTCCCACGGCACCTTCCCGTGCAAGCGCAGGAGATGCAACACCTGCCCTTTTACCTCCTCTCTTCCCACTGTCCAAGGCCCCAAATACTTTACTTGTACTTCTTGCAATTTAGTATACTGTATTCGCTGCTCGCGATGTGGTCTCCTCTATATTGGGGAGACCAAGCGTAGATTGGGTGACCGCTTTGCGGAGCACCTCCATTCAGTGCGTAAGGGTGACACTGAGCTTCCGGTCACCTGTCACTTTAATTGTCCGCTCCACTCCCACTCTGACCTCTCCGTCCTCGAGGTCCTTCACTGTTCCAATGAAGCTCAACGTAAGCCTGAGGAACAGCACCTCATTTTTCAATTAGGCACTTTACAACCTTCTGGACTCAACATCGAATTCAACAATTTCAGACCATAACCTCTGCCGCTATTTATTCAGGCAGCAGCTGTTTATGAATCTGCCAACCCTATTTGAAACATTAAATCTCTCCTACCTTCCACCCTATCACAGACCGTCCCTTCTGTTCTTTTCTCCCCTCCCCCCTTACCCTTCCTCTCTCTGCACCTACTTAAAATCTCTTACATCTCGAACTTTTCCAGCTCTGACGAAGGGTCACAGACCTGAAATGTTAACTGTTTCTCTCACCACAGATGCTGCCTGACCTGCTGAGTGTTTCCAGCATTTTTGTGTTTTTGTTTTGGATTCCAGCATCCGCGGTAATTTGCTATTTTCGGGCCTACACCGTGTTGAGTTAGCGGATCACATTCTGGGCTTGGGGTATATAGCTGGTCTCAGCGCCCCTCTGTTATAGAGCGATAAATCTGCCTGGAATCCTACTACTGACCGATATCCAGTGACTCTTGCTGAAAAGTGTGTGTGCATGGACAGGACGAGGCTCAGTAGTGATGTCCTCCACAGTCAAACAGTTTGCCAGCATTCATTGTCTCATCTCCCACCTGAAGAATGGTCACTTGTAAGATACATAGGAACAGGAGGAGAAAATTTAGCCCCTTGAGCTTGTTCCACATTCAATGAGATCGTGGAGCCGAAATTCAGCTCCGCCCGAAACAGGTCGCACCTACTGCTTCTGAAGTGGTTTTTCCACCTCGTCGGATGAGGTGGCCTCCTGTGCGAAATTCAGCTCTTTGTCGTTTTTTTTGAAGCGGACCAGAATTCGGTCATAATGGGGACGGAAGTTGGGCGGAGAGCAGAATATCGGCAACAAGAGGGGCAGAAGTGGAGTCACCGCCGCTGTCAATCATCAGTGGAACGGTGATGATGTCATGATGCATGTGCGTCACCATGTCTCTCCCCTTCACTTAAAGGGGAGGGCCGCTGCGAGCTCTGCAAAGATTTTAGTTAAATCCACTGGGCCACCAGCGAGGGTTTCGGCCGGGCCAGCGGCCTGGCATCCAAAAGGGGGTGCCAGGCTGCCTGTTGGCGGCCCGGCCGAACCCAGGGGCATATTTGTCCCGCCAATCTGGAAGTCGGCCGGCAAAAAAAATAAAATGGTGGCTGCAGCAGTGCGCCCTCGCCTTTAATGGCCGCTGTGCAGCCAAGTCCCACACGCAGAAAACAAGGTGCACCGACAGAAAAAGCTGGCGGAGGCACCGCACGGCGGATCGAAGATTTTTTTACGCTGAATTTAGATGGAGGTGCGGGAGATCGGCGGTGCGTGCTTTGAGTACACACTTAGGATGGGTCGGCAGCAGCGGGGCGGAAATGGGAACCGCCGGAAAAACCCACCATTGTGAATTTCGCTGGCGGTGGCCATTCAACCACAAACCGGCGGCCTCTGCACTCCGTCGCTTGACCGCTGCTTTCTGGCGGTAAGAGGGCTTTCGGGAGGCAGAGTTTCAGCCCCATGGCTGATCTGTGACCGAACTCCATATACCCGTCTTTGCCTCATAGATTTTTATTAACCAAAGATATTAGGGCTATCAATCACAGATTTAAAATGAACAATTAACCCTGTATCACTTGCCATTTCAGGAAGAGAGCTCCAAACTCTCGCACCATTTGCGTGAAGAAGTGTTTCCTAACTTAACTCCTGAAAGGGGTGGCTTTAATTCTGTAGACTATGCTCCCTAGTTCTTCACTCCCCAACCAGCGGGAATAGTTTCTCTCTATCCACCCTATTAGTTCCCCTTAATATCTTGAAAACTTCGATCAAATCACCCCATAATCTTCTAAGGGGCAATGTAATCAAAGTTGAAGATATTAAGGGGAAGTTGGCTGAACGATACTCCAGCATTTAGCAAGTATGACCCCTCAATGCAAAGATCCTTGGGCAAAGGCACACTGTTGACTGGGAACAAAGGGCAAAGGTTTGTTGTTACTGAGCACAAGTCAGTGAATGTGTTGGGTGGGTAACTTATTACTGTGTGAAAGGACCAACAAAAAGTGTCAGCCTGCACTGCAACAGTTTATCCAGCAGTTTGTTTAATTCCACTGCCAACTTTGTTTAATTGACTCATCCAACTAATTGCATAAAGTTTCGGTTCTTGACATTTAGGCAATTAAAAGTGGGTTGCATTTTGCACTGCGTGTTGTTTGCATTTCACATTTTGAAATCCTTGCCTCTCGGCCCCTCGCCGTGAAGAGTAATTACAGAAAAGACTTGTGTTCTCCTTAACAGCTGGCTCGGTGCCAGTGTTTCTCCCTCATGGATTCGCTGCAAAAACAAGTTAGATACAGAACAGCCAGGAACATAAGAACATGAGAAATAGGAACAGGAGTAGGCCATCTGGCCCCTCGAGCCTGCTCCACCATTTAATAAGATCATGGCTGTTCTGATCCTGGCTTCAGCTCCACTTGCCCGCCCACTCCCCATAACCCTTTACGCCCTTATCATTCAAAAGTCTGTCTATCTCCATCTTAAATATATTCAATGACCCAGCCTCCACAGCTCTCTGGGGCAGAGAATTCCACAGATTTACGACACTCAGAAGAAATTCCTCCTCATCTCAATTCTAAATGGACGACCTCTTATTCTTAAAATATGTCCTTTAGTTCTAGATTCCCCCAGGAGGGGAAACATCCTCTCTGCAACTACCTTGTGGAGCCCCCTCAGTATCTTATATGTTTCAATAAGATCACCTCTCATTCTTCTAAACTCCAATGAGTATAGGCCAACCTGCTCGAGCTATCCTCATAAGTCAACCCCTTCAGCTCAGGAATCAACCTCGTGAACCTTCTCTGAAGTGCCTCCAATGCAAGTATATCCTTCCTTAAATAAGGAGACCAGAGCTGTACGCAGTACTCTAGGTGTGACCTCACCAATACCCTGTACAACATAATTACAAGTTTTGTGCAGGTATTACATTAAACTATGGAATATATTCTTAAAGAATCTCTATGCCACAGAAATGGCACTGAGTGGCGATAGAGGCAAAGTTCCACATGCTATTGCCTAGGTTTTAGTCCAGAGGTGCATTCCATGCAGGGGGGGCTGTTTTGGGAACAGGCTTCCCAAATGTCCTGCAGTTTTTAAATTTCAGGGCTGCTTTATGTTTTTAACTGTTGGTTTCCCGTCTATAGGCAGCCTGATTGACAGGCTGGAGGCCTGCCCGGGTGGAGGGCGGGGGTAGAGGTGGGGGTGGGGAGAAAAGAGGCCTTCAGCATAACAGCACAGTCAAGGAGAGCAGGTAGGTCTATGGGGGGGATGTTACAGATCAGATCATGGGGGGGTGGTAGGTTGTGGGGAGTGTCCCGATCACGAGGCGGGGGGCCAATCACGGGTGGGCTGGGGGGTGGGGGGCGGTGTGGATGGTGGGGGGCTTTAATGGGTAGCATGTTGGGAAGGAAAGACCCCTGCTCCTCCTGGCCCACAAGCAGTGCTGTAAAGGCACCTACCATTTGCATTCAGCCTTTCTTGTCTCCTTTCACCTGCCGGGTTTCCCGGCTTACAGGAGTCGGAGAGGCAGAGCAGCAGGTTAGTGAGGCCTATAAAGGCCCAGCAGGAGTCCGGAATCGGTGGCAGTCGAAGAGGCAGAGCAGCAGCGTGGGTGAGGCCTACAAGAGGCGTGCTGGTGCAGCTGCAGCAGGGTGAGGAGGCAAAAAAGTAGAAAGAAATCGAAAGGGGACGTCACAGACGAGGGGGTAAGTGATTGGCTGGAGTAGTTTTACTTTTTCATTTCTATATCAGTAAGTAACCTTTAGCATTGTTGTTGCCAATTTAAGTTTATCTAGGGGTTAAGTCATGGCAGGACAGCTCAGACACGTGTTATGCTCCTCCTGTACTATGTGGGAAGTCAGGGACGCTTCCGGTGTCCCTGACGACGACGTGTGCGGGAAGTGTATCCGGCTGCAGCTCCTGATGGACCGCATTGCGGCACTGGAGCTGTGGGTGGATTCACTCTGGAGAATGCACGATGCTGAGAATGATGTGAATATCACGTTTAGTGAGTTGGTCTTACCGCAGGAAAAGGTTACTCAGGCAGAGAGGGAATGGATGATCAACAGGAAGAACAGTGGAAGCAAGGTAGTGCAGGGGTCTCCTGCGGTCATCCCCGTGCAAAACAGATACACTGCTTTGGGTACTGTTGAGGGGAGGGCAGCAGTAGCCAAGTTCATGGCACCGTGGGTGGCTCTGTTGCACAGGAGGGCAGGAAAAAGAGTGGGAGAGCTATAGTGATAGGGGATTCAATTGTAAGGGGAATAAATAGACGTTTCTGCGGCCGCAACCGAGACTCCAGGGTGGTATGTTGCCTCCCTGGTGCAAGGGTCAAGGATGTCTCGGAGCGGGTGCAGGGCATTCTGAAAAGGGAGGGTGAACAGCCAGTTGTCGTGGTGCATATAGGTACCAAAGATATAGGTAAATAAAGGGAATGAGGTCCTACAGGACGAATTTAGGGAGCTAGGAGCTAAATTTTTAAAAGTAGGACCTCAAAAGTAGTAATCTCAGGATTGCTACCAGTGCCACGTGCTAGTCAGAGTAGGAATCGCAGGATAGCTCAGAAGAATACGTGGTTTGAGGAGTGGTGCAGCTGGGAGGATTCAAAATCCTGGGGCATTGGAACCGGTTCTGGGGGAGGTGGGACCAGTACAAACCAGACGGTCTGCACCTGGGCAGCACCTGAACCAATGTCCCAGGGGGAGTGTTTGCTAGTGCTGTTGGGGAGGAGTTAAACTAATACAGCAGGTGGATGGGAACCTATGCAGGGAGACGGAGGGAAGTAGAATGGGGGCAGAAGCAAAAGATAGAAAGAAGAAAAGTAAAAGTGGAGGACAGAGAAACGTAAGGCAACAAGCAAAAAGGGCCATATTACAGCAAAATTCTAAAGTGTGTTAGAAAGACAAGCCTGAAGGCTCTGTGCCTCAATGCGAAGAGTATTCGGAATAAGGTGGACGAATTAACTGTGCAGATAGCAGTTAACGGGTATGATGTAATTGGCATCACGGAGACATGGCTCCAGGATGACCAAGGCTGGGAACTCAACATCCGGGGGTATTCAACATTTAGGAAGGATAGACATAAAGGAAAAGGAGGCAGGGTGGCATTGCTGGTTAAAGAGGAAATTAATGCAATAGTAAGGAAGGACATTAGCCTGGATAATGTGCAATTGGTATGGGTGGAGCTGCGGAATACCAAGGGGCTAGTGGGAGTTGTGTATAGGCCACCAAACAGTAGTAGTGAGGTTGGGGACAGCATCAAACAAGAAATTAGGGATGTGTCAATAAAGGTACAGCAGTTATCATGGGTGACTTTAATCTACATATTGATTGGGCTAACCAAACTGGTAGCAATGCGGTGGAGGAGGATTTCCTGGAGTGTATTAGGGATGGTTTTCTAGACTAATATGTCGAGGAACCAACTAGGGAGCTGGCCATCCCAGACTGGGTGATGTGTAATGAGAAAGGACTAATTATCAATCTTGTTGTGTGAGACCCTTTGGGGAAGAGTGACCATAACATGGTAGAATTCTTTATTAGAATGGAAAGTGAAACAGTTAATTCAGAAACTATGGTCCTGAACTTAAGAAAAGGTAACTTCGATGCTTTGAGGCGTAAATTGGCTAGAATAGATTGGCAAATGATATGTACAGGGTTGACGGTGGAGAGGCAATGGCAAACATTTAAAGAGCACATGGATGAACTTCAGCAATTATACATCCCTGTCTGGAGTAAAAATAAAACAGGGAAGGTGGCTCAACTGTGGCTAATAAGGGAAATTAAGGATAGTGTTAAATTCAAGGTAGAGGCCTATAAATTGGCCAGAAAAAGCAGCAAACCTGAGGACTGAGAGAAATTTAGAATTCAGCAGAGGAGGACAAAGGTTTTAATTAAGAGGGGGAAAATAGTGTACGAGAAGAAGCTTGCCGGGAACATAAAAACTGACTGCAAAAGCTTCTATAGATATGTGAAGAGAAAAAGATTAGTGAAGACAAACGTAGGTCCCTTGCAGTCGGATTCAGGTGAATTTATAATGGGGAACAAAGAAATGGCAGACCAATTGAACAAATACATTGGTTCTGTCTTCACGAAGGAAGACACAAATAACCTTCCGAAAGTATTGGGGACTGAGGGTCTAGTGAGAAGGAGGAACTGAAGGGTATCCTTATTAGGCGGGAAATTGTGTTGGGGAAATTGATTGGATTGAAGGCCGATAAATCCCCAGGGCCTGAGAGTCTGCATCCCAGAGTACGTAAGGAAGTGGCCCTAGAGATAGTGGATGCATTGGTGATCATTTTCCAACAGTCTATCGACTCGGGATCAGTTCCCATGAACTGGAGGGTAGCTAATGTAACATCACTTTTTAAAAAGGGAGGGATAGAGAAAGCGGGTAATTATAGACCAGTTAGCCTGACATCAGTGGTGGGGAAAATGTTGGAATCAATTATTAAGGATGAAATAGCAACGCATTTGGAAAGCAGTGGCAGGATCGGTCCAAGCCAATATGGATTTATGAAGGGGAAATCATGCTTGACAAATCTTCTGGAATTTTTTGAGGATGTAATTAGTAGAGTGGACAAGAGTGAACCAGTGGATGTGGTGTATTTGGACTTTCAAAAGGCTTGTGATAAGGTCCCACACAAGAGATTGCTGTGCAAAATCAAAGCACATGGTATTGGGGGTAATATATTGATGTGGATAGAGAACTGGTTGGCAGACAGGAAGCAGAGAGTCGGGATAAACGGGTTCTTTTCAGAATAGCAGGCAGTGACTAGTGGAGTGCCGCAGGGCTCAGTGCTGGGACCTCAGCTCTTTACAACATACATCAATGATTTGGATGAAGGAATTGAGTGCAATATCACCAAGTTTGTAGAGGACACTAAACTGGCTGGCGGTGTGAGCTGTGAGGGGGACGCTAAGAGGTTGCAGGGTGACTTGGACAGGTTAGGTGAGTGGGCAAATGCATGGCAGATGCAGTATAATGTGGATAAATGAATGAGGTTATCCACTTTCGGGGCAAAAACGCAAAGACAGAATATTATCTGAATGGCGGCAGATTAGGAAAAGGGGAGGTGCAACGAGACCTGAGTGTCATGGTTCATCAGTCATTGAAAGTTGGCATACAGGTGCAGCAGGTGATAAAGAAGGCAAATGATATGTTGGCCTTCATAGCTAGGGGATTTGAGTATAGGAGCAGGGAGGTCTTACTGCAGTTGTGCAGGACCTTGGTGAGGCCTCACCTAGAATAGTGTGTTCAATTTTGGTCTCCTAATCTGAGGAAGGACATTCTTACTATTGAGGGAGTGCAGCAAAGGTTCACCAGACTGATTCCCAGGATGGCTGAACTGACATATGAGGAGAGACTGGATCAACTGGGCCTTTATACATTGGAGTTTAGAAGGATGAGAGGGGATCTCATAGAAACATACAAGATTCTGACGGGACGGGACAGGTTAGATGCGGGTAGATTGTTCCTGATGTTGGGGAAGTCCAGAACCAGGGGACACAGTCTTAGGATAAGGGGTAGGCCATTTAGAACTGAGATGAGGAGAAATTTCTTCACTCAGAGTTGTTAACCTATGGAATTCCCTGCCGCTGAGAGTTGTTGATGCCAGTTCATTGGATATAGAAACATAGAAAAAAAGTGCAGGAGTAGGCCATTCGGCCCTTCGAGCCTGCACCGCCATTCAATGAGTTCATGGCTGAACATGCAACCTCAGTACCCTATTCCTGCTTTCTCGCCATACCCCTTGATCCCCCTAGTAGTAAGGACTATATCTAACTCCTTTTTGAATATATTTAGTGAATTGAAGAGGGAGTTAGATATGGCCCTTACGGCTAAAGGGATCAAGGGGTATGGAGAGAAAGCAGGAAAGAGGTACTGAGGGAATGATCAGCCATGACCTTATCGAATGGTGGTGCAAGCTCGAAGGGCTGAATGTCCTACTCCTGCACCTATTTTCTATGTTTCTATGTTAAAATGACTGTCAAAATGGAGGCACACAGCCTCATTACAATATGTAAATGACCTGTTACGTTCAGAATAAATTCACAGGACTATATCGCAAGCTCAAACTGTTGTGACCCTGGTCTCTTTATTCAGACTCCAGAGTGAGGAAGCAGCATGGTGAATCACCTTTTATACCTGCTTGCCCCAGGGTGCACAGGTGACACTTAGGTCTCCCACAGGTGTGCCCCCTAGTGGCAAGTCTTACATTTGGGTAAGGTCTGCATACATACAGGACATGACGAACCCATCTCCTGCGAGCAGTGTGGTCGCCCACCCCTCACCCTGCCTCCATTAAATCCAGAAGTGGACGGGTTCAAGGCAGGTTGGGTTCCTGTTTCAAATGTTTTGAATTTTAACCTCTGACAATACCTGAACCCGTCCATTTGTGGGAGTTAAGAGTCAGCCCATGATCTCTCAAACTCATTCCCAGATAGTGTCCTGCCTGGAACTCTGATGCCATTTTAATTTATTTTCAATCACGATTTGGAAATTTAAGATCGAAGAATAAATCCTCCAATTGGTGAAGGTCACTGTTGGACGCTGGCCGAGTTTGCGCTATGTTCTTGTGCTCACTATTTTAACACCTCTGGTAACCTGGTTAACGTCTCATTTAAAAACAGTCCATGCGGGAAGGTAGCATGGGCACATGACGAGCTTGTGCACGAACTTCATCAATTAGAGGTTCTGCCCAATTAGACAAGAAACAGGAGGAGGGAGAACAGCTTCACTCTCACAGATTTAAGAGACGCTATAAATTCTCCTCAGCATCCCTGCACTGAAGAGTAGAAAAATAAAAGCAGGCAATCAGCCCCATTCTTGGGCGATGATATTGGCAGATAGTGCGTGAGGGCCAATACAGTGAAAGGGAGACAGACGGAGGGAACAGAGAGTTAGAGTGGGAGACAAACATGAGAGACAGCTGGAGGTTTCCTTTAATAATTGCACATGAGCAATACCATGAGAAATCAGCCAGCATTAAAAAAAAAACAGTGGCTGTTTAATTCTTGCTCTAATTCTGTTTTCATCAGGGATGGAGTGCAAAAGCAGGGAGGTCCTGCTGCAACTGTATAGGGTATTGGTGAGGCCGCACCTGGAGTACTGTGTGCAGTTTTGGTCACCTTACTTAAGGATATATTGGCTTTGGAGGGGGTACAGAGACGATTCACTAGGCTGATTCCGGAGATGAGGGGGTTACCTTATGATGATAGATTGAGTAGACTGGGTCTTTACTCGTTGGAGTTCAGAAGGATGAGGGGTGATCCTATAGAAACATTTAAAATCATGAAAGGGATAGACAAGATAGAGGCGGAGAGGTTGTTTCCACTGGTCGGGGAGACTAGAACTAGGGGGCACAGCTTCAAAATACGGGGGAGCCAATTTAAAACCGAGTTGAGAAGGAATTTCTTCTCCCAGAGGGCTGTGAATCTGTGGAATTCTCTGCCCAAGGAAGCAGTTGAGGCTAGCTCATTGAATATATTTAAATCACAGATAGATAGATTTTTAACCAATAAGGGAATTAAGGGTTATGGGGAGAGGGCGGGTAAGTGGAGCTGAGTCCATGTCCAGATCAGCCATGATCTTATTGAATGGCGGAGCAGGCTCTAGGGGCTAGATGGCCTACTCCTGTTCCTAATTCTTATGTTCTTATGTTCTTATTTCTTCGGTGGGGCAAGGGAGGGGGGTGCGGGGATCTGAATTAACAGCAGACGACTAGCACCATCTCTGTGGTCCACCATTTTTAATTGAAGGAATCACAGGAATATTTGCCCCACCATTTCCCCCCCCGGTTTGGAGATTTAGGCTGAGAAATCCGAGTCATTTGCGCATCCCGTTAGCACGGGGCACAAACGACTTTTTGCCTGGGCGTGGCGCCGCTAACGACTCCCGCTAAATTCCGCGGGAGTTTAGCGGCAGCGGTAACCCATAGCGCCCCGCTCCGCTGGCGATTACATCATCACCGTGCACAGCGCCCGGTTATCGCCCCAGAACAAAAATTGGGGAGCAGCCCCGGAAGCTGCGCGGGACAATGCCAATGACAGTTTCAGGGGATGTGGACCGGGCGGGAGGTCGCTCACACGCCGATACTTAAAGGGGAGGTGGCGCCCCGTTGATGCTTCGATCGTGGGGTCCGTGCCGCGATCGGTCGGCCCGGCGCTCTGCTTGAGTGCCAGGCTGTTAGCACGGCACCCCTGCTCCCCGGTGGTCCAGGGAGGCCCATTTCTTCACTGCAGAGTTTGCGGCTTGAGCCCTTCCCTTTAATGAAGTGAAGCATCCCTCCTACGCGGCAGCGCTACATGGCCCCGTGTGTAACGCTGCACCCCGCTTCCGACCGTTCACCACACCACCGTCCCAGAAAAGACATGCAGTGCGATATTTTGCATTCCACTTCCTTTTGAGGTGGTAACGCAAATTTCTCGAGCGGGGCAGGACTTCCGCACCAGGCGCAAAATGTCCCGCCTCCCGGATGTTACTGCGCCCAAACGGGACGCAACGGAATTTCTCGCCCTTACTGTATGACCTAGCCTGACACCCCAGTGCAGTACCGATGGAGTGCTGCACTATTCAACATGTTCCTTAGAAGAGACATTAAACTTAGATGTTTCGTCTGTCTTTTTCTGTGGATGTAAAAATCTCAAGGCACTTTTAAAACCTTTCCTGGTGCCCTGGCCAACATCACCAAGAGCAAACCAATTGTACTTTCACCTCATTGATACCAGTGAGCTCTTGCAACACACAGAATGGCTACCATATCTGCCGACAGTGTCAGCTGTGGCTCAGTGGGTAGCACACACGCCTCTGATGTCAGAAGGTTGAGCATGTAAATCCAGATTGACACTCCAGTGCAGTGCTGTCGAAGGTGCCGTTATACCAAGGCCTCGTCAGCTCTCAGGTGGATATAAAAGATCCAATAGCACTATTTTGAAGAAGAGCAGGGGAGTTATCCCTGGTGTCCTGGCCAATATTTATTCCTCAATCAACCTAACAAAAACAGATTTCTGATCATTATCACACTGCTGTTTGTGGGAGCTTGCTGTGCGCAAAATTGCCTGCTGCATTTCCTACATTACTTCATTGGCTGTAAAGCACATTGGGACATCCGGTGGTCATGAAAGGTGCTATAGAAATGCAAGTCTTTCTTTCTTTACAAAACAACAGTCATTGCATTTGAAAGTAATTTGGTGTATGTGAAGTGTTTTGAAATGTTTGGGAACCATGATCAAATGCTATTATTTATGTTTTCCCCTTTCATCTCCACACCAGATATTAGGACATGGAGAGATATCTAATTATTCCAAAATTTGTTGAATGGTTTGATGCAGGCTCGAAGGGCCGAATGGCCTACTCCTGCACCTATTTTCTATGACCAACGCTCATCAATAAAATATCAATGCGCTAAATACTAGGGCATCAATGTTTTATCTCTATTGACGAGACCTCACCTAATCGATAACATTATTAACTTTTTATTAATAGGACAACAGAGGAGTGGAAGTGTTCAATCACGGTGATGTTTTCATTCTAACTCAGTAACATTAATTCAAAAAAGCAAAAAAATTATATTTATATAGTGCCATTAACGTAGTGAAACGTCCCAAGGCGCTTCACAGAAGCATTATGAGATTTAAAAAATTTGACACCGAGCCACAAGTAGAAATTAGCGCAGGTGACCAAAATCTTGGTCAAAGAGGTTGGTTTTAAGGGGCATCTTAAAGGAGGAGATATAGGGGTACACAAGAACATAAGAAATAGGCCCCTCGAGCCTGCTCCACAATTTAATAAAATCATGGCTGATCTGATCATGAACTCAGCTCCACTTCCCTGCCCGCTCCCCATAACCCTTTACTCCCTTATCGCTCAATAATCTGTCTATCTCCGCCTTAAATAGATTCAATGACCCAGCCTCCACAGCTCTCTGGGGCAGAGAATTCCACATATTTACAACCCCCTGAGAGAAGAAATTCCTCTTTATCTCAGGTAGAGAGGCGGAGGCATGGCCATCAATAGTTGAGCGATTACGATCAGGGATGCTCAAGAGGGAAGAATTAGAGGAGCGCGGAGATCTCGGAAAGGTTGTGGGGCTGGAAGAGATTGCAGAGATAGGGAGGGGCGAAGCCATGGAGGGATTTGAAAATAAGGATGAGAATTTCAAAATCAAGGCGTGGCTTAACCGGGAGCCAATGTAGGTCAGTGAGCACAGGCGTGATGTCTATTGACTTTACAGCCACCTAAGAACTCATTAAAGAGTGTAAGCAAGTCTTCCTCGATTCGGAGGGACTGCCTATGATGATGATGATGATGATTTCTATATAAACAAACAAACAACTATGTTAATTATGCTGAACTTTAAAAAAACACACACATTTTGAAACATGAAGGGGTAGAAATTCCTCTTGGGCGGTGATGCTAAACGCACGGTATCAGATCAGCTGCCCGTTATGCACAGCACCCGATATTGAATTCCACTGACTGCATTGGAACTGAATATCAGGTGCTGCATAAAACCGGCAGCCAATCAGATACCGTGCGTTTTGCACCACTGCCCGAGACAAATTTCTACGTCGAAGAGTCTTTTTAAACTCAGGCATGCATGGCTAAGTTTGAAAGATCCGATACTAAAGTTGGAGCTTCTCTAAACCCATCTGATGTTCTGCCTCAGTCACATATTTAGATCCCACACCACTAGGCACCTCCAACAAACTCAGAATGTCTGCTTTGAAACAACTTTCCTAAGATGTCAAAAGAAGATGGGATTCATAAAATTCACCATCACCCAGTTCAACTTGCATCCACTTAGAACTACCCTCGGTTTCCTAATGTCCAATTAATTTTCACCAAATTCACTACTTATCCAGCAATTCTACGAGTCACTCTCTGCACCATTAATCGATTGGGCTGAAATGACTTGGTGGAAGCTGAAGTTACATCATGCGAAAGCCACAGTTAATCTTAGAGTGATTCTGATTACATTTCTCGTCACGCCAAGCTGACTTGGGGTATATGACTTAAAGTGCTATCCCACATGGTCTCTGCTCAAACTGATACTAAAATGATGTGTCCCGCCTGCATTTGTTGAAGGTAAACACGTGCCACCCTCAACAATAACTTGCTTTTATATAGCACCTTTAACGTAGTACAACGTCCCAAGGAGTTTCACAGAAGCATTATCAAACCAAATTTGACACCGAGCCACATAAGGAGATATTAAAGGCAGATAAAAGAGGTAGGTTTTAAGCAGCATCCTGACAGGTATAGAGTTATGAGTTTGGGAAGTGGGTGAGTTTTAAGGGTTATTCTCTTTAAACCATTTGGAGGTTGGAGTAAGTTGTTAGTGGCAATTGCCAGTAGCTTCTAAGTAAGTAGCAGTTTAATTTAAAGGGGAAAAGTTAAATAGTTGGGAATCTTTCAGGTTTAGGCAGAGAAAAACAAGGTAACTCTCCAGTAGGAGGCAATTAGCAGCTAGTTAAAACCAGTTCTGTAAACAACTGACCAGTAGTGAGTCATCTGACCTAGATACAGTTTAAAAAGAGGCAGCTTGTGCAGAGCACGGAGTGCAGCAGCAAAGAGTGGCATTCGTGAGTTTGGTAAGTGGGTCAGTTCAGGCAAGTGGGGGTGGCAGGTGCTGTTTTGTCTCTGTTTTTCCTACCAGTGCTGACACGAGAGTGGCTGATAAGGACTGCGAGAGTAGGAGACGGAGGCCCAGAGACCAGCCCAACCAGCTGCAGGCAAAGATAGAGGGGTGTGAAATCGAGAGGTGAAGTCACAGCCAAGCTGGGAAGTAGTTGGCTGTTCGACTGGTAAGTATAACTCTCTTTACGACTGACTTTTAGATTGGTTTAATTGGCGGCAAACTACTAAGTAGCTGTTTGGTGTTTAAGTAAATTTTAGTAAGTAAATTAATTTAAGGGTTAAGTCATGGCAGGAGAGCTCAGACCCGTGCCATGCTCCTCCTGTATCCCTGACTACTATGTGTGCGGGAAATGTGTCCAGCTGCAGCTCCTGAAAGGCTGCATGACAGCACTAGAGCTGTGGATGGACTCACTCTGGAGCATGCGCGATGCTGAGAATGTTGTGGATAGCACATTTAGTGAGTTGGTCACACCGCAGATAAGGGTTAGGACAGATAGTGAATGGGTGACCAAGAGACAAAGCAACAGCAGGAAGGTAGTGCAGGAGTCCCCTGCGGTCATCTCCCTCCAAAACAGATATACCATTTTGGATATTGTTGGGGGAGATGACTTTATAGGGGAAGGCACCAGCAACCAGGTTCATGGCACCATGGGTGGCTCTGCTGCACAGAAGGGCGGGAAAAAGAGTGGGAGAACTATAGTGATAGGGGACTCTATTGGAAGGGGAATAGATAGGAGTTTCTGCGGCCACAACCGAGACTCCAGGATGGTATGTTGCCTCCCTGGTGCAAGGGTCAAGGATGTCTCGGAACGGCTGCAGAGCATTCTGGAGAGGGAGGGTGAACAGCCATTTGTCGTGGTACATGTACGAACCAACGATATAGGTAAAAAGCGCGAAGAGGTCCTACAAGCTAAATTTAGGGAGTTAGGAGTTAAATTAAAAAGTAGGACCTTAAAGGTAGTAATCTCTGGATTGCTACCAGTGCCACGGTCGAATCATTAGAGGGAGCAGGATAGTTAGAATAAATACGTGGCTTGAGCAGTGGTGCAAGAGGGAGGGATTCAAATTCCTGGGACATTGGAACCAGTTCTGGGGTAATTGGGACCTGTACAAAAGGGACGGTCTGCACTTGGGCAGGACTGCAACTGATGTCCTAGGGGTAACAGTTCGGGAGTGTTTAAACTAATATGGCAGGGGGATAGGAACCTATGCAGCGAGACAGGGCAAAGTAATGTGGAGTCAGAAACAGATGGTAGAAAGGTAAAAAGCAATAGTGGAAGGCTGAGTAAACAAAGGCAAGAAACAAAAAGGGCCACACTACATCATGATTCTAAAAGGACAAAGAGTGTTAAAAAAACAAGCCTGAAGGCTTTGTGTCTTAATGCAAGGAGTATATGTAATAAGGTGGATGAATTAACTGTGCAAATAGATGTTAACAGATATGATGTGATTGGGATTACAGAGACGTGGCTCCAGGATGATCAGGGCTAGGAACTCAACATCCATGGGTATTCAACATTCATGAAGGATAGAATAAAAGGAAAAGGAGGTGGGGTAGCATTGCTGGTTAAAGAGGAGATTAATGCAATAATTAGGAAGGACATTAGCTTGCATGATGTGGAATCTATATGGGTAGAGCTACAGAACACCAAAGGGCAAAAAACATCAATGGGAGTTGTGTACAGACCTCCAAACAGTAGTAGTTATGTAGGGGAGGGCATCAAACAGGAAATTAGGGGTGCATGCAATAAAGGTGCAGCAGTTATCATGGGTGACTTTAATATGCACATAGATTGGGCTAACCAAATTGGAAGCAATACGGTGGAGGAGGATTTCCTGGAGTCATAAGGGATGGTTTTCTAGACCAATAAGGGGGGGGGGGGGGGGAGGCCATCTTAGACTGGGTGCTGTGTAATGAGAGAGGATTAATTAGCAATCTCGTTGTGCGAGGCCCCTTGGGGAAGAGTGACCATAATATGGTGGAATTCTACATTAGAATGGAGAATGAAACAGTTAATTCAGAGACCATGGTCCAGAACTTAAAGAAGGGTAACTTTGAAGGTATGAGGCGTGAATTGGCTAGGATAGATTGGCGAATGATACTTAAGGGGTTGACAGTGGATGGGCAATGGCAGACATTTAGAGACCGCATGGTGAACTACAACAATTGTACATCCCTGTCTGGCGTAAAAATAAAAAAGGGAAGGTGGCTCAACCGTGGCTATCAAGGGAAATCAGGGATAGTATTAAAGCCAAGGAAGTGGCATACAAATTGGCCAGAAATAGCAGTGAACCCGGGGACTGGGAGAAATTTAGAACTCAGCAGAGGAGGACAAAGGGTTTGATTAGGGCAGGGAAAATGGAGTACGAGAAGAAGCTTGCAGGGAACATTAAGACGGACTGCAAAAGTTTCTATAGATATGTAAAGAGAAAAAGGTTAGTAAAGACAAACATAGGTCCCCTGCAGTCAGAATCAGGGGAAGTCATAATGGGGAACAAAGAAATGGCAGACCAATTGAACAAGTACTTTGGTTCGGTATTCACTAAGGAGGACACAAACAACCTTCCGGATATAAAAGGGGTCAGAGGGTCTGGTAAGAAGGAGAAACTGAGGGAAATTCTTATTAGTCGGGAAATTGTGTTGGGGAAATTGATGGGATCGAAGGCCGATAAATCCCCAGGGCCTGATGGACTGCATCACAGAGTACTTAAGGAGGTGGCCTTCGAAATAGCAGATGCATTGACAGTGATTTTCCAACATTCCATAGACTCTGGATCAGTTCCTATGGAGTGGAGGGTAGCCAATGTAACCCCACTTTTTAAAAAAGGAGGGAGAGAGAAAACAGGGAATTATAGACCGGTCAGCCGGACATCGGTCGTGGGTAAAATGATGGAATCAATAATTAAGGATGTCTTAGCAGCGCATTTGGAAAGAGGTGACATGATAGGTCCAAGTCAGCATGGATTTGTGAAAGGGAAATCATGCTTGACAAATCTTCTGGAATTTTTTGAGGATGTTTCCAGTAGAGTGGACAAGGGAGAACCAGTTGATGTGGTGTATTTTCAGAAGGCTTTCGACAAGGTCCCACACAAGAGATTAATGTGCAAAGTTAAAGCACATGGGATTGGGGGTAGTGTGCTGATGTGGATTGAGAACTGGTTGTCAGACAGGAAGCAAAGAGTAGGAGTAAATGGGGACTTTTCAGAATGGCAGGCAGTGACTAGTGGGGTACCGCAAGGTTCTGTGCTGGGGCCACATTGTACATTAATGATTTAAGCAACAGGATTAAATGTAGTATCTCCAAATTTGCAGATGACACCAAGTTGGGTGGCAGTGTCAGCTGCGAGGAGGATGCTATGAGGCTGCAGAGTGACTTGGATAGGTTAGGTGAGTGGGCAAATGCATGGCAGATGAAATATAATGTGGATAAATGTGAGGTTATCCACTTTGGTGGTAAAAACAGAGAACAGACTATTATCTGAATGGTGACAGATTAGGAAAAGGGGAGGTACAACGAGACTGGGTGTCATGGTACATCAGTCATTGAAGGTTGGCATGCAGGTACAGAAGGCGGTTAAGAAAGCAAATGGCATGTTGGCCTTCATAGCGAGGGGATTTGAGTACAGGGGCAGGGAGGTGTTACTGCAGTTGTACAGGGCCTTGATGAGGCCACACCTGGAGTATTGTGTACAGTTTTGGTCTCCTAACTTGAGGAAGGACATTCTTGCTATTGAGGGAGTGCAGCAAAGGTTCACCAAACTGATTCCCGGGATGGCGGGACTGACATATCAAGAAAGACTGGATCAACTGGGCTTATATTCACTGGAGTTCAGAAGAATGAGAGGGGATCTCATAGAAACGTTTAAAATTCTGATGGGTTTAGACAGGTTAGATGCAGGAAGAATGTTCCCAATGTTGGAGAAGTCCAGAACCAGGGGTCACAGTCTCAGGATAAGGGGTAAGCCATTTAGGACCGAGATGAGGAGAAACTTCTTCACCCAGAGAGTGGTGAACCTGTGGAATTCTCTACCACAGAAAGTTGTTGAGGCCAATTCACTAAATATATTCAAAAAGGAGTTAGATGTAGTCCTTACTACTAGGGGGATGAAGGGGTATGGCGAGAAAGCAGGAATGGGGTACTGAAGTTGCATATTCAGCCATGAACTCATTGAATGGCGGTGCAGTCTCGAAGGGCCGAATGGCCTACTCCTGCACCAATTTTCTATGTTTCTATGAGTCAGAGAGGTTTATGGAGGGAATTTCACAGCTTGGGACCTCGGCAACTGAAGACATAGCTGCCAATGGTGGAGTGATTAAAATCGGGGTGCTCAAGAGGTCAGAATTGGAGGAACACAAATATCTCGGAAGATTGTAGGGCTGGAGAAGATTACAGGGAGAGGGAAGGGCAAGGCCATGGAGGGATTTGAAAACAAGGATGAGTATTTTAAAATTGAGGCATTGCTTAATGTCGGTCAGGAACCACAGGGGTGATGGGTGAATAGGACTTGGTGCATGTTTGGACACGGGCATTGCAATAAAAGAACTTGCATTTGTATCGAGTGTTTCATGATCTCAGGACATCTCAAAGCACTTTACAGCCAATGAAATATTTTTGAAGTGGTGTCACTGCTGTAATGTAGGAAACACAACAGCCAATTTGCACACAGCAAGCTTCCACAAACAGCAATGTGATAATGGCTAGATAATGTTTTTTTCAGTGATGCTGGTTGAGGGATAAATATTGGTCAGGACACCAGGGAGAACTCCCCTGCTCTTCTTCAGAATAGTGCCATGGGATGCTTCACATCCAACTGAGGGAGCAGACGCGGCCTCAGTTTAATGTCTCATCAAAAAGACGGCACCTCCAACAGTGCAACACTCCCTCAGCACTGCACTGGACTGTCAGCCTATAGTTTTGTGCTCAAGTCTCTGGGGTGGGACTTAAACCCACAACTTCCTGACTCAGACAAAAGTGCTACTCACTGAGCTATAGCTGACTTGAAATCCCTGAAGAATATTGTTTAAATTAGTTCATCTATATATCCATGCCATCTGGATGTCATTTATATAGCACCTTTAACGTAGTAAAACGCCCCAAGGCACTTCACAGGAGTATTATGAGACAAAATATTTAACACAGCTACATATGGAGAAATTAGCACAGGTGACCTAAAGCTAGGTAAAAGAGGTATGTTTTAAGGAGTGTCTTAAAGGAGGAAAGAGAGGTAGAAAGGCAGAGAGGTTTAGGCAGGGAATTCCAGAGCTTGGGGTCTAGGCAACAGAAGGCATGGCCACCAATGGTTGCGTGATTATAATCTAGGATGCTCAAGAGGGTAGAAATAGAGGAGCGCAGCTATCTCGAGGAGTTGTGGGGCTGAACGAGATTACAGAGTTAGGGAGGGGTGAGGCCATGGAGGGATTTGAAAACTAGGATGAGACTTTTGAAATAGAGGTGTTGCTTAACCGGGAGCCAAAGTAGGTCAGCAAGCACAGGGGTGATGGGTGAATGGGACTTGGCGCGAATTAGGACACGGGCTGCCGAATTTTGGATCACCTCAAGTTTACATAGGGTAGAATGTGGGAGGCCAGTCAGGAGTGCATTGGAATAGTCAAGTCTAGAGCTAATAAAGGCATGGATGAGGGTTTCAGCAGCAGATGAGCTGAGGCAAGGGCAGAGATGGATGATGTTAGAGGTGGAAATAGGCAGTCTTAGTTATGCTGCGGATATGTGGTCAAAAGCTCATTTCAGGGTCACCCAATGTTGCGAACAGTGTAGTTCAGCCTCAGACAGATGTTAGGAGAGGAATGGAGTCAGTGGCTAGGGGACGGAGTTTGTGGCGGGGACAGAGAACAATGGCTTCGGTCTTCCCAATATTCAATTGGAGAAAATTTCTGCTCAACCGGAACTGGATATTGGACAAGCAGTCTGACAATTTAGAGACTGTGGAGGGGTCGAGAGAAGTGGGGTAGAGCTGGGTGTCGTCAGCGTACATGTGGAAACTGATGCTGTGTTATCGGATGATGTCACCATGGGACAACATGTAGATGAGAAATAGGAGGGGGCCAAGGATAGATCCTGTGGGAACACCAGAGGTAACGATGCAGGAGCAGGAAGAGAAGCCATTGCAGGTGACCAGTATAAACAATATAATAATAATTTTAAATCAGAGATCATAGACCTTTGCTAGATATGGATATATAAGGATTTGGAGCTAAGGTGGGTGGATGGAGTTAAGATACAGATCAGCCATGATCTCATTGAATGACGGAACAGCCTCGAGGGGCTGAAGGGCCAACTCCTGTTCCTATGTATGCTGAATTTTATTATCATGAGTGTCTAATCCAAATACAAGCACTGACAAAGAGGGACAGAAAAATGGCATTAGCAGAAAACTAAAATAACCATCAAAAAATGATTATATGAAATGACTTGAGTCAAGCTGCCTTAGGATTTATTGCAGTACTGTATCACTATGGACATAATAATTGCAGCATCTATCCAAAACAGTGCCATATGGCCTCGAGTACTGCCAACTAATTGGGTCTTTTGGGACCACTAGGCTCAAGAACTACTGTGGCCTAACAAAGCTTGTGGCAACTTCCCCAACAATACTGACAAAAAAACAGTTTCCATGGCATCACTTGAACACTGGGTTCAACTGTACCCGTGTTGATCAGTAAGCGTGTTTATTTATAGAGTAAGTGCAATGGCTAATCACATCGATAGAATCATTCTCATTCGTCAACCTCTTCCATATAAACTTGCACTGGTTGTTTTCGGAGTTCATTTACCTCTTTTAGACATATGAAGGGAAGTCTCAACCCTTGATTGAGAAGATGATTTGGTGTAACTTGTGGGCGGGTAGGATAATGATAAGAAGCATATCAGAACCGAATTTCTGCAAGAAAGAACAAACTTACAACTCTTTTGGGCGGGGAACAAAATAAACATTCGATCAAGTGCCCCCCGATCTGGGGGACACTCCAGACACTTTTAACTGCAAGAACAAACTTACATTTCTATTGCTTCAGGACAGCCCAAAGCACTTTACAGCCAATTAATTACTTCTGAAGTTTTCCTGTTTTTAATAGGCAAACACAGCAATCAATTTGAACAAAGCAAATTCCCACAAACAGCAATGAGATGAATGACCAGTGAATCGATTTTCGTAGTATTGGCAGAGGGATGAATATTGACCAGGACACGAAGGGAGCTCCCTGCTCTTCAAAAAAGTGCCATGGGATCTATTATTTATGCCCGAACAGGCACCCAGGGCTTCTGTGCAATATCTCATCTGAGAGACAGCACAGCCAATAATGCAACGTTTCCTTAGCCCTGGAATCAAGTGTCAGGCTAGATTATGTGTTGAAGTCCTGCGGTGGAGCTTGAATCCAAGCCTTCTGACTGAAAGGTGAGAGTGCTAATACTAAGCTAAGTGAACAATCGCTTCAACATTTTTCTGTGTGGTGTCTGCTTACGTAAACTGGACATCTTGCGTCCACCTGAAGGGGGAGACAAGGCCTCGGTTTAACGTCTCATCCAACCTCCGACAATGTCATCATCATCATCATAGACAATCCCTCGGAATCGAGGAAGACTTGCTTCTACTCCTGAAGTGAGTTTTTTCATGGCTGGACTGTCCAATACGAGAGCCACATCCTCTGTCACAGGTGGGACAGATAGTCGTTGAGGGAAGGGGCGGGTGAGACAGGTTTGCCGCAAGCTCTTTCCGCTCTCTGCACTTGATTTCTGCACGCTCTCGGCGTTGAGACTGAAGGTGCTCAGCGCCCTCTCGGATGCACTTCCTCCACTTAGGGCGTTCTTGGGCCAGGGACTCCCAGGTGTCAGTGGGGATGTCGCACTTTATCAGGGAGGCTTTGAGGGTGTTCTTGTAGCGTTTCCGCTGCCCACCTTTAGCTCGTTTGCTATGAGGGAGCTCCGAGTAGAGCACTTGCTTTGGGAGTCTCGTGTCTGGCGTGCGGACTATGTGGCCTGTCCAGCGGAGCTGATAGAGTTTGGTCACTGCTTCAATGCTGGGGATGTTAGCTTGAATGAGGTCACTGATGTTGGTGCGCCTGTCCTCCCAGGGGATTTGTAGGATCTTGCGGAGTCATCAAGATCCATGGCGCGGCCCTGGATTCCGTGGACCACTTTCCATATCTCAGGAGCCTATCAACAAGAGCAGGCATCAACGACGAGATCCAACACCGCCTTCAGTGCGCCAGTGCAGCCTTCAGCTGCCTGAGGAAAAGAGTGTTTGAAGACCAGGCCCTCAAAACTGCCACCAAGCTCATGGTCTACAGGGCTGTAGTAATACCTGCCCTCCAGTATGGCTCAGAAACATGGACCATGTACAGTAGACACCTCAAGTTGCTGGAGAAATATCACCAATGAAGACTCCGTAAGATCCTACAAATTCCGACAATGTGGCACCCCCTTAGTACTGCACTGGGAATGCGAGTGCTGATTTTGCGTTCGAGCCTCTGCAGTGGGACTTGAACCCACAACCTTCTGACTCAGAGGCGAGAATGCTACCTAGTAAGCCATGGCTGACACAAAATGGCCCAAGTATGGAATAATTCAAGAGTCAATTCAGGCACGGTCCACATTTGCCTATTAAAAAGCAAAGGTAGTCAATAGCCTTGTGTCCTCAATGTGAAAATAATCTTGTAGAATCTTTCTAAGAGTCACGAAATTGCTGACAAATATTTGTTTATTACCTGTATCACAGTATTTGGAATATGCAATAGTCTGAATTGTGCATTAGACATTTGAAGGCAAACCCTATTACTTATTGTAATTACATTTTCAGTGACATAACACTCATATTTGGCAAACAAATCCCCAGTGGTCGGAGCAACGGAAAACTACAACTAATTATAATTAGTAAAAAAAAATAGAAACATAGAAACATAGAAAATAGGTGCAGGAGTAGGCCATTCGGCCCTTCTAGCCTGCACCGCCATTCAATGAGTTCATGGCTGAACATTCAACTTCAGTACCCCATTCCTGCTTTCTCGCCATACCCCTTGATCCCCCTAGTAGTAAGGACCTCATCTAACTCCTTTTTGAATATATTTAGTGAATTGGCCTCAACAACATTCTGTGGTAGAGAATTCCACAGGTTCACCACTCTCTGGGTGAAGAAGTTCCTCCGCATCTCGGTCCTAAATGGCTTACCCCTTATCCTTAGACTGTGACCTCTGGTTCTGGACTTCCCCAACATTGGGAACATTCTTCCTGCATCTAACCTGTCTAACCCCGTCAGAATTTTAAACGTTTCTATGAGGTCCCCTCTCATTCTTCTGAACTCCAGTGAATACAAGCCCAGTTGATCCAGTCTTTCTTGATAGGTCAGTCCCGCCATCCCGGGAATCAGTCTGGTGAACCTTCGCTGCACTCCCTCAATAGCAAGAATGTCCTTCCTCAGGTTAGGAGACCAAAACTGTACACAATACTCCAGGTGTGGCCTCACCAATGCCCTGTACAACTGTAGCAACACCTCCCTGCCCCTGCACTCAAATCCCCTTGCTATGAAGGCCAACATGCCATTTGCTTTCTGAACCACCTGCTGCACCTGCATGCCAACCTTCAATGACTGATGTACCATGACACCCAGGTCTCTTTGCACCTCCCCTTTTCCTAATCTGTCACCATTCAGATAATAGTCTGTCTCTCTGTTTTTACCACCAAAGTGGATAACCTCACATTTATCCACATTATACTTCATCTGCCATGCATTTGCCCACTCACCTAAACTATCCAAGTCGCTCTGCAGCCTCACAGCATCCTCCTCGCAGCTCACACTGCCACCCAACTTAGTGTCATCCGCAAATTTGGAGATACTACATTTAATTCCCTCATCTAAATCATTAATGTACAGTGTAAACAGCTGGGGCCCCAGCACAGAACCTTGCGGTACCCCACTAGTCACTGCCTGCCATTCTGAAAAGTACCCATTTACTCCTACTCTTTGCTTCCTGTCTGACAACCAGTTCTCAATCCATGTCAGTACACTATCCCCAATCCCATGTGCTCTAACTTTGCACATCAATCTCTTGTGTGGGACCTTGTCGAACGCCTTCTGAAAGTCCAAATATACCACATCAACTGGTTCTCCCTTATCCACTCTACTGGAAACATCCTCAAAAAATTCCAGAAGATTTGTCAAGCATGATTTCCCTTTCACAAATCCATGCTGACTTGGACCTATCATGTCACCTCTTTCCAAATGCACTGCTATGACATTGTGGAAATGTATTTTTATCTAAGCTGATACCATACGGTATTTGTGTGCCTTTTGATTAAAATGGAGTCCTGGCCCTTCCAGAACTTTCTGCATTTTAGCAGCCAGCTTATTATGAACAGCTAAACCTGCTGTTAGATGGCTGATGGTTATCAGACAGCTAGGAGACAAGTCATGCTGAGACAAGTAACCCCCCATGGTGCTCTCCTATTGTCTACACTACAGGAGTTCCATGTCACCCCACCCTTATCTTCTAGCCATTATCTCTTTCCGAGACCTCATCCATTTGAAGCAAACAGGTAAACTGACCAGGAAATTGGATAATCTGTATTCACAATACAAGACAGGTGATAGCCCATTACCTATGACTCATGGAGTAATGGCCATTTGGCTTTCTGATAACCCTGACAAAAGGAAATATCTTGACACCATTAACTCTTTATCTGTATTCACTGACTGTGAGACAGAGCAATACACAGGGAGAGGCCAGAACTTGGGTTTTACTGTATAAATATCTTGTGAAGCTGTACCATTGCGGAGGTTTCATTTTGCCCTTGACTGAGTGAAACCTACCCCTAGCGAGCAAGTAAATTAAAAGGGAAACTTCCATCGGAGCTGTAAGTGTCGGAGTCATTCTTTTCTGAGGTCGAGATTTCGACAACATCCTTAATAATTGACAGATAGAATGGAAATTAAATTCTACGATTTATTTTGAATCAACAGGGTTGAAATATGCACAATGAGCAGGTTAACATTTCAGATGGAAATCTTTGGCTTTCTATTTTAGCATTAGCCTGTTAATTTTAGTTGCAAGACATGATTAGAACCCAAATGTCACAAAAACAAGTTTACCATTGAGGCAACCAAACATAGAAACATAGAAAATAGGTGCACCACCATTCAATATGATCATGGCCGATCATGCACTTCAGTACCCCATTCCTGCTTTCTCTCCATACTCCTTGATCCCTTCAGCCATAAGGGCCACATCTAACTCCCTTTTAAATATATCTAACGAACTGGCCTCAACAATTTTCTGTGGGAGAGAATTCCACAGGTTCACAATTCTCCGATAGAAGAAGTTTCTCCTCATCTCAGTCCTAAATGTCTTACCCCTTATCCTTAGACTGTGACCCCTGGTTCTGAACGTCCCCAACATCAGGAACATTCTTCCTGAATCTAACCTTTCCAATCCCATCAGAATTTTATACATTTCTATGAGATCCCTTCTCATTCTTCTAAATTCCACTGTATGTAAGCCTAGTCGATCCAGTCTTTCTTCATATGTCAGTCCTGTCATCCGGAAATTATTCTGGTGAACCTTCGCTGCACTTCCTCAATAGCAAGAATGTCCTTCCTCAGATTAAGAGACCAAAACTGTACACAATATTCAAGGTGTGGCCTCACCAGGACCCTATACAACAGTAGTAACACCTACCTGCTCCTATACTCAAATCCCCTCGCTATGAAGACCAACATGCCATTTGCCTTTTTCACCGCCTGCTGTACCTGCATGTCAACTTTCAATGACTGATGTACCATGACACCCAGGTCTCGTTGCACCTCCCTTTTTATTAATCTGTCACCATTCAGATAATAATCTGCCTTCCTGTTTTTACCACCAAAGTGGATAACCTCACATTTATCTACATTATACTGCATCTGCCAAGCATTTGCCCACTCACCTAACCTGTCCAAGTCACCCTGCAGCCTCTTAGCATTCTCCTCACAGCTCACACTGCCACCCAGCTTAGTGTCATCTGCAAACTTGGAGATATTACATTCAATTTCTTTGTCTAAATTATTAATGTATATTGTAAATAGCTGGGGTCCCAGCAATGAAACTTGCGGTACCCCACTAGTCACTGCCTGCCATTCTGAAAAGGACCCCGTTTATTCCTACTCTTTGCTTCCTGTCTGCCAACAAGTTCTCTATCCACGTCAGTACATTACCCCCAATACCATGTGCTTTAATTTTGCACATCAATCTCTTGTGTGCGACTTTGTCAAAAAGCCTTTTGAAAGTCTAAATACACCACATCCACTGGCTTCCCCTTGTCCACTCTACTAGTTACATCCTCAAAAAATTCTAGAACATTTGTCAAGCGTGATTTCTCTTTCATAAATCCATGCTGACTTGGACCGACCTGTCACTGCTTTCCAAATGTGCTGCGATTGCATCTTTAATAATTGATTCCAACATTTTCTCCAACACCGATATCAGGCTGACCAGTCTATGATTCCCTGTTTTCTCTCTCCCTCCGTTTTTAAAAGTGGGATTATATTAGCTACCCTCCAGTCCATAGGAACTGATCCAGAGTCCATAGAATGTTGGAAAATAACCAATGCATCCACTATTTCTAGAGCCACTTCCTTAACTACTCTGTGATGCAGACTATCAGGCCCTGAGGATTTATCGGCCTTCAATCCCATCAATTTTCCTAACACAATTTGCTGACTAATAAGGATTTCCTTTAGTTCCTCCTTCTCGCTAGACCCTCGGTCCTCTAGTATTTCCGGAAGGTTATTTCTATCTTCCTTAGTGAAGACAGAACCAAAATATTTATTCAATTGGTCTGCTATTTCTTTGTTCCCCATTATAAATTCACCTGATTCTGACTGCAAGGGACCTACATTTGTCTTCACTAATCTTTTTCTCTTCACGTATCTGTAGAAGCTTTTGTAGTCAGTTTTTATGTTCCCTGCAAGCTTACTTTCATATTCTATTTTCCCCCTCCTAATTAAACCCTTTGTCCTCCTCTGCTGAATTCTAAATTTCTCCCAGTCCTCAGGTTTGCTGCCTTTTTTGGCCAATTTATATGCCTCTTCCTTGGATTTAACACTATCCCTAATTTCCCTTGTAAGCCACGGTTGAGCCACCTTCCCAGTTTTATTTTTACGCCACACAGGGATGTACAATTATTGAAGTTCATCCATGTGATCTTTAAATGTCTGCCATTGCCTATCCACCGTCAACCCTTTAAGTATCATTCGCCAGTCTATCCAAGCCAAATCACGTCTCATACCATCAAGTTACTATTTTTAAGTTCAGGACCCTAGTCTTTGAATTAACTGTGTCACTCTCCATCTTAATGAAGAATTCTACCATATTATGGTCACTATAGCCCAAGGGGCCTCCCTACAAGATTGCTAATTAATCCTCTCTCAGTACACAACACCTAGTCTAGGATGGCCAGCTCTCTAGTTGGTTCCTCGACATATTGGTCTGGAAAACCATCCCTTATACACTCCTCCACCGTATTGCTACCAGTTTGTTTAGCCCAATCTATATGTAGATTAAAGCCACCCATGATAACTGCTGTACCTTTATTATAGCAACAAAATCAGCTAGTATTATTGCAACAAAATCATCCTGCATGTATTGTCCTTAAAATGTACAAGACCTTTTATACTTCTAAATTATTTCTCTTTCTTCCCAGAATTAGAATCGTAAAATAATACAGCACAGAAGAATGCTATTCGGCCATGACGTCTGTGCCAGCTCTTAAAAGAGGCATCCAATTTCACCCACTCTCCTGCTCTTTCCCCGTAGCCCTGTAAATGTTTCTGTAATAGATCTCCCCCTAGTGGACTATTGCTCCACCTAGTTGACTACTATGGTAATGCAACTATGGAAACATCACATGATAACAGTTGGAGCCATCTTGTGAAATGTGTTTGTTATTGACGTCGCAAGAAAATATCACAGTTTTCATTTCAAGTATGTTATATATGCAGACTATAGAAATACTCTCCGAGTAGTCACTGTATAGTTGCATAAGATGGAGACTTGTTACCTGATTTACTATCAATAAGGTTTACACTGTGCTGGCACCACTAGAGGGTGCAACTGGTGGAGACCGGGGTTTCCTGCCCCTATGCACCAGAGGGCACTGCAGTGGTAGACCCGAGGGTCACCCGCATAGGTGTCCAGGGCCCTGTATAAAAGGCTGCCCACTATACTTGTGCCTCACTCTGGAGTTACGAATAAAGGACCAAGGTCACTACAGTTTGAGTACAACACATTGCCTCGTGGAGTCATTCATAAGTGCATTTCAGACATAACAACTGGCGATGAGAATACGGACTTTCACGTGATTATGGTTACCTTTGGCACACTAAAAGACTTCGCAAAGGGTGATGATTGGGATGCGTTCATGGAAAGGCTCAAACAATATTTTGTGGCAAACGACCTGGCAGGGGAGATGGACACATTGGCAGAGAAGTGCAAGGCTATACTGCTGACCAGTTGTGGGCCCGAGGTCAACCGCCTCGTCAGGGACTTGCTGGCACCCACAAAGGCCAAGGATAAGACATACGATGAGCTGACTGAACTAATTCATGACTAACTAAAACCAAAACAGTGCATGCTCATGGCCAGGCACAGATTCTACACTCACCGCAGACCTGAGGGCCAGGAGATTGCAAAATATGCTGCCGACCTCAGGAGACTTGCGGTACCGTGTGATTTCGGCACACACCTCAACGAAACATTGCGAGACATCTTCGTTATGGGAATTGGTGACGAGGGCCTCCTTCAACAAGCTATTATCTGCTGACACCACAGTCAACCTGCAGAAGGCCATCAGCATCAGTCAGGCGTTCATGATCTTGACCTGTAGCATCAAGCAAATTATTCATCCTGTGGACTCAAACTCGGCAAGTACAGCACACAGAATGGTGCTTTTCACAGGCAAGACTGTAGAACGTTGCTCTGCCCAGGGCAGAGAGCACACACTTCAGGGTTCCAGAACTCAAGAGTCCGCCGAGGGGTGCTAATCGAGGAGCACTATGCTGGCTTTGCGGAGGAAACCATAGGACTCACCAGTGTCGGTTTGCTGAGTACGTATGCAAAGCCTGTAACACCTCCAGCGTATGTGTAAAAAAAAATACGATTCATCGTCTAGCAGAGGAGTCGGTAGATGACTTTGAATCCAGCAAGGAGTATGATGATTTGGCCAGAGAGGCAGCTCAGCCCCAAGAAGAAGTTTATGGAGTGTATACCTGCACCACCGATGACTTCCATCTTCACTGGAGGACAGAGATAAATGGTATTCTATTCTTCATGGAAGTGGACACGGGAGCAAGCCAGTCAGTGATGAGCCAGGATGCCTTTGAGGCTATGGAATGAAAAACGACCCGAGCTGATTCCAGTACAGGAAAAGTTGCGCACCTACACCAAGGAGTTGATTCCAGTCCTTGGTAGTGCGGATGTCAGTGTAATCCATAATGGCGTGGTGCACAAGTTATCTCTGTGGATTGTTGCAGGTGATGGTCCAACGCTACTCGGAAGAAGGTGGATGGGGAAGATCCAGTGGAAATGGGAAGACCTCTTCACTCCAGCAATCGATATCCCGTGTGCTCAGAGGCAGAACAAAACCTCACCTTCGCTTGAGCCAGGCACCAGAGAACAGACCAGCGCAGCACCTGAGGCACAGACCGTCCATCACGACTGCGTGGCAATGATCCGACCGGAACGACCTAAAGGTACCTTCCCGGCTCCAGTGGTTGGACTACTGGGGAGGAATATCGAATTCACAGGCACTCTTCCAGCTTTTGTGGCAGAATTGCGGGAGAGAAGGATCAAGGCAATCGACCTAGAGGACAGAAGCAAGATGGCGTCCCTGCTGCAGTGAGGTGCAGCATGGCTATAAAAAAACATGGCCTCGGCCATATCACGAGGTGCAACGCTGAGGGACCAACACGTGGTGTCTAACAAAGGATTTTATTGGGCTAAAGCCAGCAGGGTTCTCTTAAAGGAGACCTGCTAACAACTGAACTTAGAGACATTGTATGCATGGCAATCAATGTAATGAACTGATTAAGATTGTGAACAAAATGTTGTTGTGAGATGTCAAGAATAGAGTGTCCCCAAAAGTAGCAAGCGAGCAAATTCGGGAGGGTAAAGGCGCTGATCTTGATGCCCTGCCCCAGGTGTCCCCATAAGTTATAGGCCAGCGACCTCAGGAAGGTGAAGGCACTGATCCTGATACCCTGCCCCAGGTCTATCCCACGCTGCAGGCACCCGATGACACTATTCGCCACGGACCTGGAAACGAAAACGGCGCCAATACGTGCAGTCGGCCGGCGTTGCCCACCACCCGGGTGGAGACCCCAGACCCAGTCGCTACCTCAGCCATGTCCGGGAGCAAAAGGTCAGAACCAACGAGTTCCCCAAACGGGACCTGGAACAGTCAGGTTCCCAACACCGAGAGAGAGCAGGCAGAAGATTCTGCAGCCCTCAAAGGAGGACAGGGAGGTCACACACATCTGTGGCTCTGCCCACCACTAGGCAACGGCAAAGGCCCCGAGTCCTGGCTAGGTGAGGAAACCAAGCCCACCCCGCTAGCAGGGGGCGCAGCGCCGCTATCAGACGACTAGGACCCCGTCCGGTTACTCTGGAACCTGCCTCCTCGCATACCTGTACTGCCACCTCAGTACTGACCATGACTGAACCATGAATGCAATGTACCCAATCCTGGTGCACGACCACAAAATGTAACAAATGTAAGTCACTGAACCAAGGTGTCACAATACAAGCTAACTTTCTTTCTTTGTACTTGCACTGTGTCTGATCCTGTATGTTAATGTAACGGGCCTGCTGCATGATCTCACTGTGGGGGGTGGGGGGGGGGGGGGGTGTATGTAGCCATGGACACACACATGGATCACACCCAAAACCCACTGGACCCTCCACTGCATCATCGAACCATCCAAACTTGTAACCACTATCCAACGTTGTGGCAAAATGACTTGGAGGTCAACAGGGAGAGACCAAAGCCAAAGCACAGCCAAGGTGCAAGGGCTATTGGCACTTAAGTCTGGGGAGAGGTAAGCCAGAGCACATAGTGCAAAGGTAATCGGCACAAAGGACTTGGGGGAGAGTGATGTTATATATGCAGACTATAGATATACTCTCTGTGTAGTCACTGTATAGTTGCATAAGATGGAGACTTCTTACCTGATGTAATATCAATAAGGTTTACACTGTGTATATACTATGCTGGCACCACTAGAGGGTGCAACTGGTGGAGACTGGGGTTTCCTGCTCCTGTGGCAGAGGCTGTCCACCAGAGGGCACTGCGGTGGGGGACCCGAGGGTCACCTGCATAGGTGTGCAGGGCCCAGTATAATAGGCTGCCCACCATGCTTGTGCTTCACTTTGGAATTTATGAATAAAGGACCAAGGTCACGACAGTTTGAGTACAACACATTGACTCGTGGAGTCATTCATAAGTGCATTACAGACAAAGTATTTATCCAATTCCCTTTTGAAAGTTACTACTATTGAATGTATTTCCACCACCTTTTCAAGCAGTATATTCCGGATCACAACAACACAATTATATTGCCTCACACCAACCAGGACTGAGGGGATGCACGAGCGACCTGCTCTCAGGTGACGATCAGTTGGGCTCTGGAACCAGTCTGCAGGTGATGTACAACAGCAGACTGAGCGTGACTGCCCCCTCTGTTTTTGCAACCTGTGGCTCAGTGGGCAGCACACTTGCTGCTAAGTCAGAAGGTTGTGGGTTCAAGTCCCACTCCAGGGACTTGAGCACATAAAGTTAGGCTGACACTCCAGTGCAGTGCTGAGGGAGTGCTGCACTGTCGGAGGTGCCGTCTTTCAGATAAGACATTAAAACGAGGCTCCGTCTGCTCTCTCAGGAGGATATAAAAGATCCCTTGGCACTATTTCAAAGAGGAGCAGGGGAGTTATCCCCGTGTCCTGGCCAATATTTATCCCTCAATCAATACAACAAAAACAGATTATCTGGTCATTATCACATTGCTGTTTGTGGGAGCTTGATTTGCGCAAATTGTCTGCCACGTTTCCCACATTACATTCCAAAAGTACTTCATTGGCTGTACAGCGCTTTGAAACGTCCGGTTGTCGTGAAAGGCGCTACATAAATCCAAGTTTTTTTCCTTCCCTGGGGATGCCAAGACTAGTTATGACTTTCCAACCAGATTTGACAATAATACATGGCTCCATGGTTCGGTGGGATTTGGGTACATGCCCATGATGGTTCATTCTGTTTAATTCCTAGTCGCAGACCCTTTGCTTCAAAGCCTCAAGTGAAAAGAATATATAATAATTTAGAAGATGGTTATTGTAAAATTAAATGAAACTTTGATGCTCACTTTGGAAAAAATAGCCTGGTTGTTGAACAATTCAGGCATTTTCATTCATTTAATGTTGACATATTTACAGATGACAAATACAGGATGAAAAACAAGTTTCCAGAATGTGTTTTCAAAGAGGCGGTCTCCCACATGCTACTAATACACTCAGTCTCACCAGTCCAATTTTAATTTACTTTTACCAATTTTTCTCTCCTTTCCTTTGCTCGCCTGAAGCCACTGATGCATGCTGGGGTATGGCAGCCCTTTGTGCCCTATTTTAACAAAGGTGATAAACTACTTAAAATAAAAGGGGCTACAATCATAGGAAACTACAAACCATAATAAAATATATACCCCTATGATCAGCAGAGGCTGCTAGTCACAAAGTAAGCGGGGAAGTAGAACTCCTGGCAGCATTAGGATACGTGAATGTTTGACTTATGATAATGGCGGTTGAGGTCTCAGAAGAATCCCAGTGGTATTGTATGAAATCAGGCACGTCATCATACAGCAAAGCCTGATTGGCTGCACCCAACCAATATATCACCAACCTTCCAAGCAGGCACTGTCACACCTGTCTGGCAATGACCAGGGAACTGTCTTCACAAGGTCCAGCTCGATGTACAACTGTGCCAACTGTTACTTGGACATTTGCAGTCACCATGCATCAAATGGTGGTCACAGCCAGTGGCTTTACCGGACAGCTGAGGACTCAAGGTGGCCTTCATCTTCTTCTTAGCATGTTACAATGTGGACTTGGAGATGGAAATAATAGAGTGGCAAAACAGGGAAAAATTCTTTGCCATCTCCAACAATTATTTTGGCTTGTCATTTCTCCGCCTGTAGTGCATGCACCAGTGGGCATGCTCACAGGTTTGTCGAGCTGTTGAGTAGGGAGTGGCTTACCCAGTCATACGATGTTCACAAGACTGAATAAAACCCCAGCTAGTTGGGTTCAGGGATTCACAATGAGCCAGGTGGTTGTGAGACTGGTGGATGAACCGGTAATGTGTAGTGTGATTGTTAAACCTTTGCAAATAAACCAACTAGTTCTTAATAGCAATGTGTTGCTATGAATTCTTAAGGAAAGAACCCATGAACCAAAGATATTACACTGCCCTTTTCGCCTTGGTAAAACCTGCCGCTGGGACAAGTCATCTTTTGAGACTTTCAAAGTCGGTAAACATTTGTGTCGCCTGATTCTGTCGGTTTCCTTCCATTGTCCACATCCATTTATATTTCAACCCACGTGCAATTTTCCACTCCCACCACTATTGTCTTCCCTGAATCTGCCCCAAAACCACACCTGGAGCTGTAGTGTTGTCGGTGAGATGTGCACAAATTCTTGACCACTCAGAACTGACTTACACCAAGCTCATGGTCTACAGGGCTGTAGTGATACCCGCCCTCCTGTATGGCTCAGAGATGTGGACCATATACAGTAGACACCTCAAATAGCTGGAGAAATACCATAAACAATGTCTCCGCAAGATCCTACAAATCCCCTGGGAGGACAGACGCACCGACGTTAGTGTCCTCGATCAGGCCAACATCCCCAGCATCGAAGCACTGACTACACTCGACCAGCTCCGTTGGGCGGGCCACATTGTTCGCATGCCTGACACAAGACTCCCAAAGCAAACGCTCTACTTGGAACTCCTACATGGCAACAAGCCCCAGGTGGGCAGAGGAAATGTTTCAAGGACACCCTCAAAGCCTCCTTGATAAAATGCAACATCCCCACCGACACCTGGGAGTCCCTGGCCAAAGACCGCCCTAAGTGGAGGAAGAGCATCCAGAAGGGAGCTGAGCACCTCAAGTCTCATCGCCGAGAGCATGCAGAAAGCAAGCGCAGGCAGTGGAAGGAGCGTGCGGCAAACCAGATTCCCCACCCACCCTTTCCTTCTACGACTGTCTGTCCCACCTGTGACAGAGACTGTAATTCCTGTATTGGACTGTTCAATCACCAAAAACTCACTTTGAGTGGAAGCAAGTCTTCCTCGATTTTGAGGGACTGCCTATGATGATAACTATTATACACAAAAACAGCTGTGTGGTTCACAGCAGACCTGTTCCTTTAGTCCCATTGATCAACAGCACACATCCTTAAGGCGGCTGGTAAAATACATTTGGCGGGGGCCTCGAAACAATGGTTCATGAGCAGATGATGAATGGCGATACAGCCATTATTGTCAAGGGTTACAGGCTAAATATATTAGTAAACAATATTCCACACTCCAGATGTCATGAGAATACATCAGTAGGTTTCACATTATGGTTTGAGGCCACTTTGAACTTGCATTTATAGAACATCTTTTCATGGTGAAATTACTTGAAACAGTGAATTACTTTTGAAATGCAGTGACTGTTGTGTTGATAAATTGCAGCTCACTTCTCCATTACCGGTGGCAACAAATGAGACACGATGAGGTACAATATGAACACAAGAGCTTCTTCTAGACAAGCCTGCTGCTCCGTTTTTTGGGGGCCTCTAATTATGGTCTGTCTGGCTGCATGCAGAAACCAAGCGCAGGCAATGGAAAGAGCGTACAGCAAACCTGTCCCAGCCACCTTTTCCCTCAACAACTACCTGTCCCTCCTGTGACAGGAACTATGGTTCTCGTATTGGACTGTTCAGCCACCTAAGGACTCATTTTTAGAGTGAAAGCAAGTCTTCCTCGATTCCGAGGGATTGCCTATGATGATGATGTCTCGCTGCGGAATTTCCCACAGCCGACATTTAGCGTCCCATTCTTTTATTGACGCGAATAGCACAGATACATTTTAGGGGAAGCTAGATACGTAGATGAGGGAGAAAGGAATAGAAAGATCTGCAGATAGGGAGATAGAGTTAGATAAAATAGACAGAGGATGCTCGAGTGTAGCATAGACCCCGGCACAGACCAGTTGTGCCAAATGGCCTGGTTCTGTGTTGTACATTCTATGTAATTATATGTAACCTACAGTCCTGCCCATTACAGCATCAACTGTCTCTTAGAGGACTTCAAAGTTTTGTGCTCAACAACCTTATGTAGAAGTGCATTCCAAACAGCAGTTACTGGGGCCGAAATTCACCATCCCCAAAGGGACAGCTACCGCGGGGTTTGGGCAGCCGATCGAATCGATCAGCCACCGTAGTCAGATGATTTTCCCTCCCTGAGCCATATTCAGCTCGTGGGGGGGGGGGGGATTTAAGTGGTGTGTACTTCCGCTGGGAACGGTGGGGTGAAACCGGTGTAAAAGGTAACTTTCCAGCGGTGAGCTCTGCTGAAAAGCAGCAAGGACAGGGATTTTCAGCGGCTAAAAGGTAAGGCTTTTCCCGGCAGTGCCCCCGCGAGGTATTCGATGTGGTGCTTGAACATCACACCGCTGGAGTGTTACCGCGATCGTGGCCCTTTAGTTGGAAATCATTTTATTCATTTTAGTTTTTTTATTTCAGATTCCAGCATCCACTGTATTTATCTTTTCACAGTTTTATTAATTGTTTTGACTCCATTCAACCTGAGTGCTGCTCACAGGTTTGCACATATTCCTGCACTTCTGTACAACTTTCAGGTCTGACCTTTAGTGGAGGCCTGTGGACTGCAGAGACCTGCTTGGCAGGGTTCACCCTGAGGATGGGAGGAGTGTTGGGAGGGTGACACCTGGTACACCTGCTCAGAAGCAGGGTGGTACACAGGAGAAGGCATCGCCGTCAGCACTGTGCAGAGAAGCAGCGAGCAATGGAGACAGCAGGCATGATTCGTTCTTTCTGCGCCAGACCAGTGTGCCCGCTGTCTTCACTGGCCCGAGTCAGGATTGCGGTTGGCTGCTTGGGGACAAGGGATATCCCCTGTCCACTTGGCGGCTCACTCCACTGCAGAACCCGAGGACAACGCATACAATGACGCTCATTGTTCCACCAGGTGCATGATAGAGCAGTGCATAGGCATCCTTAAGCAGAGGTTCCGGTGCCTGGATCGCTCTAGTGGCACCTTGCAGTACTCTCCTGAATGGGTCTCCATAATCGTCGTGGTCTTCCATCATGGTGGCCAAGTTGTGCAGCATACAGGACAGCCGCTGGAGGTCGAGCCAGCAGTACCACCTGAGGAGGAGGAGGAGGAGGATCCCTGTCATCCCAGAGCTAGGAATCGTCGTCCCCATCGCAACGCTGGAAGGGCCGGGTGCAAACTGGGAGGGTGCCACTCACATATATGGAGGTGCCTGACACCTCCCCTGCAATCTCCCTCCATGCATTATGTACTGGGAGTCTGCTAGGTCTCCCCATGTCAGGAAACAGTATTCTTCTTCTGTCGTTCACACCGTCCATCAGTGTCTCCAGCTCCATATCAGTGAACCTGTTGGCTCTCCTTGCACCTCTTATACCAGCCATCCTTCTAAACTCCTTCCCCACCCCCACCCTTTCAGGGCCTTGCTGCAAACCTTGGCTTTTAAAAAGGCCAGGGAGCAGCTGGCTCATTTCAAAACCCTTACCTGCATGCTGAATTTCTCAGTGGTGATAACGCTCAAATTAAGACAGCCACACCACTGAAAAATCCACTTTGGAAGGTTCATTAGCACTGGAATCCATTTGTTCAATTTTGGAGCTGAATATGGGGTGGCCCAGCCATGAAAACATTTCGGTGCTAATGGCCACAAAAAGCTGGGGGGTTTGGGGGGAGCACCAGCTTTCCAGCGGTACTGAATTTCGGGCCGACATGTCTTACATTTTAATGGCCCAGATTTTGCATTGGATATTGACAGCGAACTGTCAGCTTTCGCCATCATTACCCCTCTGACACTGACCATTAATTTCAGGATTTAGCCTCTGCACATCTAAACACGAAATCCTGAAGTCGCGATCTGTCATTCACTGCTCTGACACAGGCTGCTCTGTAGACACAACAGAGAAGCAGAAAAGAAGCAACAGTGGAACCTGCCCTAATTGAGCCTATTGTAAACCAGCACGTCAATCTGGTTGTTGTACGAGGAGATGTTGAACAGAATGGACATATATTTTCTGGAATTTAGAGGAATAAGAGGTGATCTCATGGAAACATAAAATTCTGAGAGGGTTTATCGGGGTAGATGCTGGGAGGCGCTTTCCCCTGGCTGGAGAGTCTCGAGCTCGGGGCAGGCCATTTAGGACCGAGATGAAGAGAAATTTCTTTACTCAGTAGGTTGGGAATCTTTGGAATTCTCTACCCCAGAGGGCTGTGGATGCTCAGTCGTTGAGAAAAGTCAAGAATGAGATCGATAGATTTTTGGACACTAAAGGTACAAAGGATATGGCGCTTGGGAGGGAAAGTGGAATTGAGATAGAAGATCAGCCATGATCTTACTGAATGGCAAAGCAGGCTCAAGGGGCAGTGTGGCCTACTCCTGCTCCGATTTCCTATGTTCCCATGTACCACTTCATGCCACAGGGCATAAGAGAGGAAGGTTCCTGTAACACGTGTCACATGGGAATGGGAGGTGCACGGTGGTGGGATACTGTCCCTCTGGTAAATAAATAAAGAGTAGCTTTCTACGTACTTAACTTTCCCGCGTGAAGAGATACAGATCAGCCACGATCTAATTTGTAGTCGAACAGGTTCGAGGGGCTGAATGGCCTGCTCCTGTTCCTATGAGTGAGCGTCCAAAAACTTAGAGTGCAGAACTGGTAAGAAAATGCTACATGTTGATAGTGCTGAACCAGCCCGGTGATTAATTCATAATAAAAGGTTCTTTTTTGGGGATGGGGCCGAGGAAGGGAGAAGATTGCATTTAGAAATGTGGCTTTCTGACACATCCAGCAGCTGCCATGGGAAGCAAAGAATAATTGGACGCGAGAGATTTGCCAGTTACTGCATGCTACGAAGGGTGCCAGAAAGCAAAGCCTTTTGGTGCTGCTAACACTACACACGAGCTACAGGCAAATATCCATAGTGCTGCAGGGCAGGAACTTTTCAACCTGATTTTGTGATTTAATGGCTAAACGGGGGGAGAGGAGGAGTCCTCTCGACACTTCTAACTAGATACAATAAGACGTGCAAGTGTTACTAATTCTTTGCAGTGTTCAGCAAGACCATAGCCTAGATATTAGTGTTGGTGATATTATTGGATCAATGCTTAATGCAATCATATGTTCTTCCATTGTCAATTATTTTAATAGAGGTGTTGACCCACTTAAAATAAACAGAGAGGTTCAGTCTTTGATTATATTCAAAACAGAGATTAATAGATTTTTGGATATTAAGGGAATGAAGGGATATGGGAACAGTGCAGGAAAGCGGAGTTGAAATAGAAGATCAGCCATGATCTGACTGAATGGCGGAGCAGGCTCAAGGGGCCAAATGGCCTACTCCTGCTCCTAGTTCTTATGATGTTCTTAAATGCCATGCAAACTCATGAAGTGTTTGTCTGCTAATATCACCAACAGTGATTTCTAGACTCAGTGAAAGATTCCTGCCATTGAGCATCGACATCAACATAGCCCCAAATCGGAGGGGGCAGCAGAAGCAGTGCCGCAAAAAAGTCAATGCCGGGGCACTTAAAGACCCAGCTAAGAGAGCCCTATACAGCCAGCATCTCACACCAAACCTGGTGTGCCTTGACGATCCTGAGACGCAGAATGCCCGCTTGGTCTGCCCTCCAGGCCTCCATAACCAGTGCCTACAAAGAGACACTCGGTTACTCAACCAGGAAACACCAGGACTGGTTTGATAAGAATGATCAGGAAATCCAAGAGCTAATAGATCGCAAGCGCAAGACATTTCTGAACCTTTAACAACAACCCAATGCGAGAGCAGCAAAACAGCATTACAGACGGCTCAAGGCTGAGGTCCAACAAAAAACCCAGGACCTAAAGAACAGGTGGTAGATGAAGAAAGCACAGGAGATACAGGCCAAACACCCAAGGCCCCACCCCACTGCTGGCCAAGAATGGGGAAACACTCATCAAGGACATCGAGGCAGTCAGGGCCTGTTGGAAAGAGCACTTTGAAGATCTCCTCAATCGAGACTCTGCCTTTGACTCGAGTGTTCTCGACTCCATCCCACAGCATGCGACCCGTCACCACCTCAGTGAGACCCCAACACTACATGAAGTAGAAAAAGCCAGAAGTCAGCTTAAAAACAACAAGGCTACGGGTGCGGATGGAATCCCTGCTGAGGCATTGAAATATGGCGGAGAAGCACTGCTGGTGCGAATACACAACCTCATCTCTCTCAGCTGGAGGGAGGAGAGCATGCCGGGGGATCTCAGAGATGCAGTGATCGTGACCATCTTTAAAAAAGGGGACAAGTCCGACTGCGGTAACTACAGAGGAATCTCCCTGCTATCAGCCACTGGGAAAGTCATCACTAGAGTCCTCCTCAACCGTCTTCTTCCCGTGGCCGAGGAGCTCCTCCCGGAATCACAGTGCGGATTTCGTCCCCGACAGGGCACAACGGACATGATTTTTTGCAGCGCGACAGCTACAGGAAAAATGCAGAGAACAGCGCCAGCCCTTATACATGGCCTTCTTCGACCTTACAAAGGCCTTTGACATTGTCAACCGTGAGAGTCTATGGAGTGTCCTCCTCCGTTTCGGATGCCCCCAAAAGTTCATCACCATCCACCGCCTGCTCCACGATGACATGCAGGCCGTGATCCTTACCAACGGATCCATCACAGACCCAATCCATGTCCAGACCGGGGTCAAACAAGGCTGCGTCATCGTTCCAACCCTCTTCTCAATCTTTCTCACCGCCATGCTCCACCTCACAGTCAACAAGCTCCCCGCTGGAGTGGAACAAAACTACAGAACCAGTGGGAACCTGTTCAACCTGTGCCATCTCCAGGCCAGATCCAAGACCACCCCAACTTCTTGTCGAGCTACATTATGCGGACGACGCCTGCATCTGCGCACATACAGAGGCCACACTCCAGGACATAGTCGACTTATTTACTGAGGCGTACAAAAGCATGGGCCATACGCTAAACATCCGTAAGACAAAGGTCCTCCACCAGCCTGTCCTCATCGCACAGCACTGTCCCCCAGTCATCAAGATCCACGGCGCAGCCCTGGACACCGTGGACCACTTCCCATATCTCATGAGTCTCCTATCAACAAAAGCAAGCCTCGACGACGAGATCCAACATCACCTCCAATTCACCAGTGCAGCCTTCGGCCGCCTGAGAAAAAGAGTGTTTGAAGACCAGGCCCTCAAAACTGCCACCAAGCTCATGGTCTACAGGGCTGTAGTAATACTTGCCCTCCTGTATGGCTCAGAGACATGGACCATGTACAGTGGACATCTCAAGTTGCTGGAGAGCTATCACCAACGATATCTCCGCAAGATCCTACAAATCCCCTGGGAGGACAGGCGTACCAACATCAGTGTCCTCACTCAGGCTAACATCCCCAGCACTGAAGCACTGACCACACTCGATCATCTCCGCTGGGCAGGCCACATAGTTCGTGTGCCAGACACGAAACTCCCAAAGCAAGTGCTCTACTCGGACCTCCTTCATGGCAAATGAGCCAAAGGTGGGCAGCGGAAATGCTACAAGGACACCCTCAAAGCCTCCCTGATAAAGTGCAACATCCCCACTGACGCCTGGGTGTCCCTGGCCCAAGACTGCCCTAAGTGGAGGAAGTGCATCCGAGAGGGCGCTGAACACCTCGAGTCTCAATGGTGAGAGCATGCAGAAATCAAGCGCAGACAGCGGAAAGAGCGTGCGGCAAACCTGTCCCACCCACCCCTTCCCTCAACCACTATCTGTCCCACCTGTGACAGAGTCTGTGGCTCTCGTATTGGACTGTTCAGCCACCAAAGAACTCACTTCAGGAGTGGAAGCAAGTCTTCCTCGATTCCGAGAGACTGCCTATGATGATGGGCGCAACTTGATTAAAACGTTTTCAAAGCCAGGGGTGCTCCTGTGTAAATAAAACTCAGACAATGGATTTCTGGTAGTGGGGACAAAAATTCTCAAACCTGTGATGGATAAGGAACAAAGGAACAGGAGGAGGTCATCTAGCCCCTTGAGCCTGTTCCGCCATTCGTGACTGATTTGTGGTCCACCTTTGCCCCATATCCGTTAATACTGTACCTTTCTTAACAAAAATCTATCAATCTCAGATTCAAATGAACAACCGACTTTGCATCAATTGCCATTTGGTTGATATTTTTAGGCTATGTCCCCTTGACCTAGGGGCCGAAATTGCTGCCGCACCTATGATTTTTAGAGCGGTACTTACCGCTGGGAGCTCCGATGCAGTATGAAGAGCCATTTTCAGGACTTTGAAATTTCAGTGGCCACCTTTGAAATTTTTTCAAAGTCCCACAAGAAATGACTCTTAATGGTGGAGGGCCATAGACTTAAAGCCAGGCTGAGTGGCTGAAAATCGGTCGGACAGGATCTGTGCCACTGTCAATCAGTGGTGGAGTAGTAGTGACGTCACAGAGCGTGAGTGTCACCACGTTCTCTCCCCTGCGTTAAAGGAGAGAGATTCTGTTATTTTGAATCTTCGGCCACTGGGCCAGCAGGGAGGGTTTCGGCCGGGCCAGTAGCCGGGCACCCAAGAGGGGGTGCCAGGCTGCCTGTTGGCGGCCCAGCCGAACATGAGGGCCGGATTTTGCCGGCCGATCGGGAAGTCGGCCGGCAAAAATTGTTACATTGCGGCCGGGGCAATGGGCCCTCCTCTTTAAGGGCCGCTGGACTGCCGGGCCGCACTCAGTGCGGAGATGGTGCACTGGCAGAAAAACCTGTCGGGGGCACCGCGCGGCGGGGGATCAACAGATGGAGCTGAATATCGGCAGATAAGTAGTTTTGTTTAAAAAAAATGCCGGTGCAACCCCGATGACTCGCTTTTGGCAGTCATTAGAATTGGGCGGGATCAAGTCCAGGCCGAAAAATCCCCGACCTGAATTTAGGTTGGGTCAGCCAGTTGACCCCAAAGCCGCGGCCATTCAATTTTTAAGAATGGCCGCCGCAAACGGGTATTAACTGGTCTTTTTGTGACCCTGAATTTCGGGCCCCTAGATTCCCCAACTAGCGGCAACAATTTCTCTCCATCTACCCTATATGATTACTTGAATATCATGAAAACTTCGATCAAATCACCCCTTAACCGTCTAAATTCCAGAGAATACAATTGTAGATTGTGTAATCTCTCCTGTAGATCTTTTTAGTTTTAATGGCAATAGATGAACTAAATGGCCTTCTTGACCTTGTGGAAATACTGCTCTGTGCAGTTCTAAACCATTCAGATCAGGGGCCCCAGGTTCCACACTGGTCTGTGGGGAGTCACCTCGTGTGATGGGGTCCATTGCAATTCGGCCTTGGTGCTACTGCATGAACTAGGGAAAGAGAAAAAAAGAAAAATCGGCCAGGGTTCCTGCTCCTGACCACTACCCAGTGATCTCTGTTGGGTGTTTAGAAACATAGAAACATAGAAATGTAGAAACGTGGCAATTAGGTGCAGGAGTAGGCCATTCGGCCCTTCGAGCCTGTACCACCATTCAATATGATCATGGCTGATCATGCAACTTCAGTACCCCATTCCTGCTTTCTCTCCATACCCCTTGATCCCTTTAGCTGTGAGGGCCACATCTAACTGCCTTTTGAATATATCTAATGAACTGGCCTCAACAACTTTCTGTGGTAGAGAATTCCGCAGGTTCACAATTCTGAAGTTTCTCCTCATCTCGGTCCTAAAAGGCTTACCCCTTATCCTTAGACTGTAACCCCTGGTTATGGACTTCCTCAACATCGGGAACATTCTTCCTGCATCTAACCTGCCCAATCCCGTATGTGTTTTATATGTTTCTATGAGATCCCCTCTCATTCTTCTAAATTCCAGTGAATATAAGCCTAGTCGATCCAGTTTTTCTTCATATGTCAGTCCTGCCATCACGGGAATCAGTCTGGTGAACTTTCGCTGCACTCCCTCAATAGCAAGAATGTCCTTCCTCAGATTAGGAGACCAAAACTGTACACAATATTCAAGGTGTGGCCTCACCAAGGCCCTATACAACTGCAGTAAGACCTCCCTGCTCCTGAACTCAAATCCTCTCGCAATGAATGCCAACAATCCATTTGCCTTCTTCACCGCCTGCTGTACCTGCATGTCAACTTTCAATGATTGATGTACCATGACACCCAGGTCTCATTGTACCTCCCTTTTTCCTAATCTGTCACCTTTCAGATAATATTCTGCTTTCCTGTTTTTGCCACCAAAGTGGATAATCTCACATTTATCTACATTATACTGCATCTGCCATGCATTTGCCCACTCACCTAACCTGTCCAAGTCACCCTGCAACCTCTTAGCATCCTCCTCACAGCTCACACTGCCACCCAGCTTAGTGTCATCTGCACACCTTAAGATATTATATTACATTCCATTCCTTCATCTAAATCATTAATGTATATTGTAAATGGCTGGGGTCCCAGCACTGAACCTTGCCGTACCCCATTAGTCACTGCCTGCCATTCTGAAAAGGACCGTTTAGTTCTACGCTCTGCTTCCTGTCTGCCAACCAGTTCTCTATCCACGTCAATACATTACCCCCAATACCATGTGCTTTAATTTTGCACACTAATCTCTTGTGTGGAACCTTGTCAAAAGCCTTTTGAAAGTCCAAATACACCACATCCAATAGTTCTCCCTGGTCCACTCTACTAGTTACATCCTCAAAAAATTCTAGAAGGTTTGTCAAGCATGATTTCCCTTTCATAAATCCATGCTGACTTGGACCGATCCGGTCACTGCTTTCCAATAATTGATTCCAACATTTTCCCCATTACCGATGTCAGGCTAACCGGTCTATAATTCCCTGTTTTCTCTCTCCCTCCTTTTTTAAAAAGATACCCTCCAATCCATAGGAATTGATCTAGAGTCTATAGAATGTTGGAAAATAACCACCAATGCATCTACTCTTTCTAGGGCCACTTCCTTAAGTACTCTGGGATGCAGACGATCAGGCCCTGGGGATTTATCGGCCTTCAATCCCATCAATTTCCCTTACACAATTTCCTGATTAATAAGGATTTCCTTCAGTTCCTACTTCTCGCAAGACCGTCAGTCCCCTCGTATTTCTAGAAGGTTATTTGCTCAGTCATCATCAACTGACTGTGGGTAGCGCTATCGAAACTTTACTAGTATTACTTTTAACGAAACATGTAGAACCTGATACTCTAAATGAGTAATAAAATAAATTTAAAACTGATATTAGCATGAACTTTTGTACAAAGAGTACGAGATGTTTGGAGTAAAGGACTGGCTGGGGAGTACAGTGAAGAATGTCAGTAATGTTCAAGCTGTAATATAACAGAAAAAGCTGGTAATATTCGGCAGGTCAGCATTTCCTGCATTTTCTGTTTTTATTTCAGATTTCCAGCATCCGCGGTATTTTGCTTTTGTATTAATATTCACGCTGTAACTGGCTGAGATGAAAGGAAAAGCTGCAAGACTGAAAATAGAACAGTAGTAGGCCATTCAGCCCCTTGAATCTGTTACATGGGAACAGGAGGCCATTCAGCCCATTTAATCTGTTACTTGGGAACAGGAGGCCATTCAGCCCCTCAAATCTGTTACATGGGAACAGGAAGCCATTCAGCCCTTCGAATCTGTTACATAGGAACAGGAGGCCATTCAGCCCCTTGAATCTGTTGCTTGGGAACAGAAGATCATTCAGCCCCTTGAATCTGTTACATAGAAACAGGAGGCCATTCAGCCCCTTGAATCTGTTACATGGAAACAGGAGGCCATTCAGCCCCTCGAATCTGTTACATAGGAACAGGAGGCCATTCAGCCCCTTGAATCTGTTGCTTGGGAACAGAAGATCATTAAGCCCCTTGAATCTGTTACTTGGGAACAGGAGGCCATTCAGCCCTTGGAGCCTGTCCCCACCATTCAATTATATAATGGCTGATCTGTACCTCAATTCTATTTACCCATTAGTGCTCCATATCCCCTAATCTTGATATCAAAGGCTGGGAACGCAACCATCCAGGGGTATTCAATATTCAGAAAGGACAAACAGGAAGGAAAAGGAGATGGGGTAGTGTTGCTGGTTAAAGAGGAGATTAACATAATCGTAAGGAGGGACATTAGCATGGATGAGGTGGAATCGGTATGGAGAGCTGCAGAATACCAAAGGGCAGAAAACGCTAGTGGGAGTTGTGTACAGAACACCAAACAGTAGTAGTGAGGTTGGGGATGGCATCAAACAGGAAATTAGGGATGTGTGCAATAAGTGTACAGCAGTTATCATGGGTGACTTTAATCTACATATAGATTGGGTGAACCAAACTGGTAGCAATATGGTGGAGGAGGATTTCCTGGAGTATATAAGGGATGGTTTTCTAGACCAATATGTCGAGGAACCAACTAGAGCTGGCCATCCTAGACTGGGTGTTGTGTAATGAGAGAGGATTAATTAGCAATCTTGTTGTGCGAGGCCCCTTGGGGAAGAGTGATCATAATATGGTAGAATTCTTTACTAAGATGGAGAGCGACACAGTTAATTCAGAGACTAGGGTCCTGAACTTAAGGAAAGGTAACTTCGATGGTATGAGACGTAAATTGGCTAGAATAGACTGGCAAATGATACTTAAAGGGTTGACGGTGGATAGGCAATGGCAAACATTTAAAGATCACATGGATGAACTTCAACAATTGTACATCCCTGACTGGAGTAAAAGTAAAACGCGGAAGGTGGCTCAACCGTGGCTAACAAGGGAAATTAGAGATAGTGTTAAATCCAAGGAAGAGGCATATAAGTTGGCCAGAAAAAGCAGCAGACCTGAGGACTGGGAGAAATTTAGAATTCAGCAGAGGAGGACAAAGGGTTTAATTAAGAGGGGGAAAATAGAGTATGAGAGGAAGTTTGCTGGGAACATAAAAACTGACTGCAAAAGCTTCTATAGATATGTGAAGAGAAAAAGATTAGTTAAGACAAACATAGGTTCCTTGCAATCAGAATCAGGTGAATTTATAACGGGGAACAAAGAAATGGCAGACTAATTGAACAAATACTTTGGTTCTGTCTTCACTAAGGAAGACACAGATAACATTCCGGAAATACTAGGGGACCGAGGATGTAGCGAGAAGGATGAACTGATGGAAATCCTTATTAGTCAGGAAAGTGTGTTCGGGAAATTGGTGGGATTGAAGGCCGATAAATCCCCAGGCCCTGATCGTCTGCATCCCAGAGTACTTAAGGAAGTGGCCCTAGAAATAATAGATGCATTGGTGATCATTTTCCAACGGTCTATCAACTCTGGATCAGTTCCTATGGACTGGAAGGCAACTAATGCAACACCACTTTTTTAAAAAGTAGGGAGAGAAAACTGGGAATTATAGACCGGTTAGCCTGACATCAGTAGTGGGGAAAATGTTGGAATCAATTATTAAAGATGAAATAGCAGCGCATTTGGAAAGCAGTGACAGGATCGGCCAAGTCAGCATGGATTTATTAAAGGGAAATCATGCTTGACAAATCTTCTAGAATTTTTTGAGGATGTAACTAGTAGAGTGAACAAGGGAGAACCAGTGGATGTGGTGTATTTGGACTTTCAAAAAGCTTTTGACAAGGTCCCACACAAGAGATTGGTGAGCAAAATTAAAGCACATGTTATTGGGGATAATGTACTGGCGTGGATAGAGAACTGGTTGGCAGACAGGAAGCAGAGAGTCGGGATTAACCAGTCCTTTTCAGAATGGCAGGCAGTGACTAGTGGGGTGCTGCAGGGCTCAGTGCTGGGACCCCAGCTATTTACAGTATATATCAATGATTTAGATGAAGGAATTGAGAATAATATCTCCAAGTTTGCAGATGACACTAAGCTGGGTGGCGGTGTGAGCTGTGAGGAGGATACTAAGAGGCTGCGGGGTGACTTGGAAAGGTTAGGTGAGTGGGCAAATGCATGGCAGATGCAGTATAATGTAGATAAATGTGAGGTTATCCACTTTGGTGGCGAAAACATGAAGGCAGAATATTATCTGAATGGCGGCAGATTAGGAAAAGGGGAGGTGCAACGAGACCTGGATGCCATGGTATATCAGTCATTGAAGGTTGGCATGCAGGTACAGCAGGCGGTGAAGGCTGCAAATGGCATGTTGGCCTTCAAAACGAGAGGATTTGAATATAGATGCAGGGAGGTCTTACTGCAGTTGTACAGGGCCTTGGTGAGGCCACACCTTGAATATTGTGTAGAGTTTTGGTCTCCTAATCTGAGGAAAGACATTCTTTCTATTGAAGGAGTGCAGCGAAGGTTCACCAGACTTTTTCCCGGGATGGCAGGACTGACATATGAAGAAAAACTGGATTGACTAGGCTTATATTCACTGGAATTTAGAAGAATGAGAGGGGATCTCATAGAAACATATAAAATTCTGACGTGATTAAACAGGTTTTATGTTGGGGAAGTCCAGAACCAGGGGTCACAGTCGAAGGATAAGTGGTAAGCCATTTAGGACCGAGATGAGGAGAAACTTCTTCACTCAGAGAATTGTGAACCTGTGAAATTCTCTACCACAGAAAGTTGTTGAGGCCAGTTCGTTAGATATATTCAAAAGGGAGTTGGATGTGGCCCTCACGGCTAAAGGGGTATGGAGAGAAAGCAGGAATGGGGTACTGAAATGCATGATCAGCCATGATCATATTGAATGGGGGTGCAGGCTCGAAGGTCCGAATAGCCTACTCCTGCACCTATTTTCTATGTTTCTAAATCTAAAATAAAACAAAAGATGCTAGCAATGCATCTCAGATCCATGAGCATCTGCAAAGAAAAAAGATAGATCAACATTCTGGGATCAGCCCCAAACCCAAGAGTAGCTCCCTACATCGTTAACCTATCTTTTCTCTTTCTGGACACTGATGAACCTGCTGTTTATTTCCTACTGGAGTGAAATAGTTAAGTGTGCTGGAGGGATGGCATTCAATGGGCCAACTGGCCTTCTCTCATCCTTTCATATGCCTTCTATTCTTGCATTTTTTTAACAAGTACAAGTCTTCAATAAATATTGTGATCTACCCAAGCAGGATAAGTTAGATTTCTTTTTCTTTTTCTGAAAGGCACCGACATGTTGCCTAGACAACAAGGCTGTGAAGTTGTCCAACTGACAACAACAAGGAGGTTAATTAGCAAGAAGGAAGAGGCGGATTTTCACAGTGGCATCTAAATGAAACACGACTTGACAGAGCAAAAGAAATTTAAGAAACTACCATCCAGTTTATTGAACGCTCGACTAGTCAACCTCAGGAGACTTGCTTCCATGATGCTCATTATAGGAAACCACATGAAGACTCCCTCCATAAATAATTCATCCTTCTCTTCACTATAGAGTGAAGCTTCTTTCCCTAATCATTATCTGCCTCCTGCTATCTATCAAGAGCATGTTAAGCTTACTCGGGCCAATTATTCTCCAACGCCCCCCCCCCCCCCCCCCCATCCCCACCTCACCATGACCATTTGGGCAGGAGCAGAGTGTCCAAAGTGTGCTGTGTCTGTCCAAAACGAGGGTAGCTGAGACTTCCTGCCCTGGTCCGTGTTACCCCGAGGGAGTCTCTGACACAGGCTGGGTTTGGAGTTAGAAGAGCATGAAGTCGAGGCGAACATACGAACAAGAGTAAGCCATTCTGCCTTTTAAACATGTTCTCCCATTCAATGTAATGATGACTGATCTGTATCTCAACTTTACTCACATTTGCTCCACATTGATTGATGCTCTTGCCTAACAAAAATCTATCAATCTCTAGTCTGGAAATTTTCAATTGACTAGCATCCACAACCTTTTGGAAGAAGAAAGCTCAAGACCGCCTCTATTTGCATGAAGAAGTGCTTCCTGATTTCACTCCTAAATGGCCAAGCTCTAATTTGAAGATTATAGCCCCTTGTTCTGGATTCCCCACCAGAGAATATAGTTCCTCTGCATCTACCCATTGAAAACCCTTTATCCTTTTACAGATTTCAACTCGATCACCCTTCAACCTTCAAAAGCTTTTAACTGTGCCGGCTACAATTAGGAAAATCAGATCTGCATGCGGCCTAACAGTTGGTCCTTGAAGGGACCCCTGTCAGTTGCAACCAACCACGCAAGGTTTTAAAATATACTTACGTGAATGTGGAGCAGGAGTGCCCCTCCCGACCTCACGTTCAAACCTTGTGAGCTGCTGCCATGACCCTGTGATCACCACTGCTTCCCCCACTAATCACTGCCGCTACCTCACTCCCGACCACAGCCATCCCCCATCCAGATTCCCCCCCCCCCCCCACCTCACCCGGCCCAATCGTGCCCCCCCCCCCCCCATCGCTCTGCTTCATCACTTGCAACGCCAGCAGAGGCCGGATATTCAATGCCGCTACTCCGGCATACTGCCTGCTTGATGGTAATGAGGCTTGAGGCCCAATAACAGGAATCCTCGAGCCTTACCATTCCAGCCCATGGATTGATCCCGGCATCACCCGCCCCCCCGCCTTTCCCTACCCCACCCGTGTCCAAAAATACACAAGTACGAATTACGAGGCATTGACTTTAGCTTTTAGGGCCAAAAATTCTGTGCTTGAAAGACATTCTTTTTCACAGCGATTTTATCCTATTCTTTTGGATAAGTCTCAAAAATAACAGCATGTAAATTCCTAACATGTGGTGTTTGGTATGAGGGAAAGTATTTCACAAATCATTTTGGGGAAAGAAAAGAGCCATGACTCTGCTCGACACAATGCCACACACAAGGGACTAAAGGATTTATGCCCTTGCATCGAGTATTTGTAAATGAATGAATGAAGATTTGCCACTTTCTTTTATGAACTTGGTTTTCCATTAAAGGTTCAGATGCCACAAGGTAGAGGCTGGATTGTATCGCACTCCAGTTTGGCTGGTTGTCTCTCTCCTTCTGGTGCAAGAGAGAGAAAGACAGACTTGGATTTATATAGCGCCTTTCACGACCAATGGACATCTCAAAGCACTTTACAGCCAATGAAGTACTTTTGGAGTGCAGTCACTGTTGTAATGTGGGAAACGCGGCAGCCAACTCCCACAAACATCAATGTGATAATGACCAGATAATCTGTTTTTGTTATGTTGATTGAGGAATAAATATTGGCCAGGACACCGGGGATAACTCCCCTGCTCTACTTCGAAATAGTGCCATGGGGTCTTTTACGTGCACCTGAGAAGGCAGACGGGGCCTCGGTTTAATGTCTCATCAGAAAGACGGCACCTCCAACAGTACCCTGGAGTATTTACAAGGCAGAAATCTGGAGGACAATCTGAGCTGAAATCAGAAATCGGGAGAGCCCTGTTGGTTTACAAACCTTGAGGTTACTAGGATTTTGAGGGTAGATAGTGAGAAACGGTTTGTGCTAGTGGGGGGGGTCTAGGACAAGGGGACATGACCTCAAAATAAGAGCCAAGCCTTTCAGGAGCGAAGTCAGGAAACACGGTTTCACAGGATGGTCGAAGTGTGGAACTCTTTCCCACAGTAAGCAGCTAGCTCGATCCATAACCTTAAATCGGAGGCAAATAGATTTTTGAATGCCACGGGTATTTTAAGGGATATGGAGCTAAGGCGGGTGGATGGAGTGAGGATATATACCAGCCATGATCTCACTGAACGACGGAACAGGCTGGAGGGGCTGAATGGTCTACTTCTGTTGCTATGTTGAAGCAAAAGAGGGTTGCATTCTGATGTCGCGCTGAAGACGTATTGCCTCACGCTGGTTGTGTACATCAAAAGGAAGGACATTAGAGTGGATGAGGTGGAATCTGTATGGGTGGAGCTGTGGAATACCAAAGGGCAGAAAACGTTAGTGGGAGTTGTGTACAGATCACCAGTCAGTGAGGTTGGGGATGGCATCAAACAGGAAATTAGGGATGCGTGCAATAAAGGTTATTTATGGGTGACTTTAATCTACATATAGATTGGGTTAACCAAACTGGTAGCAATACAGTGGAGGAGGATTTCCTGGAGTGTATTAGGGATGGTTTTCTCGACCAATATGTCGAGGAACCAACTAGAGAGCTGGCCATCCTCGACTGGGTGATGTGTAATGAGAAAGGATTAATTAGCAATCTTATGTGAGGCCCCTTGGGGAAGAGTGACCATAATATGGTAGAATTCTTCATTAAGATGGAGAGTGACACAGTTAATAGAGACTAGAGTCCTGAACTTAAAGAAAGGTAATTTCAACGGTATGACATGAATTGGTTAGGATAGACTGGCAAATGACACTTAAAGGGTTGACGGTGGATAGGCAATGGCAGACATTTAAAGATCACATGGATGAACTTCAACAATTGTACATCCCTGTCTAGCATAAAAATAAAACAGGGAAGGTGACTCAACCGTGGCTTACAAGGGAAATTAGGGATAGTGTTAAAGTCAAGGAAGAGGCATATAAATTGGCCAAATAAAGCAGCAAATCTGAGGACTGGGAGAAATTAGAATTCAGCAGAGGAGGACAAAGGGTTTAATTAGGAGGGGGAAAATAGAATATGAGTGTAAGCTTGCAGGGAACATAAAAACTGACTGCAAAATCCTCTACAGATATGTGAAGAGAAAAAGATTAATGAAGACAAATTTAGGTCCCTTACAGTCAGAATTAGGTGAAGTCATATTGGGGAACAAAGAAATGGCAGACCAATTGAACAATACTTTGGTTCTATCTTCACTAAGGAAGACACAAAACCCTTCCAGAAATACTAGGGGAACGAGGTTCTAGCGAGGAGGAGGAACTAAAGGAAATCTTTACTGGTCAGCAAATTGTGTTAGGGAAATTGATGGGATTGAAGGCCGATAAATCCCCAGGGCCTGATAGTCTGCATCCCAGAGTACTTAAGGAAATGGCCCTAGAAATAGTGGATGCATTGGTAGTCATTTTCCAACATTCTATAGATTCTGGATCAGTTCCTATGGACTATGTAACCTCACTTTTTAAAAAGGGGAGAGAGAAAACAGGGAATTATAGACCATGCAGCCTGACATCGGTGGTGCGGAAAATGTTGGAATCAATTATTAAAGATGTAATATCATAGGCAGTCCCTCGGAATCGAGGAAGACTTGCTTCCACTCCTGAAGTGAGTTCTTTGGTGGCTGAACAGTCCAATACCAGAGCCATAGACTCGGTCACAGGTGGGACAGATAGTCGTTGAGGGTAGGGGTGCGTGGGACAGTTTGCCGCACGCTTTTTCCACTGTCTGCACTTGATTCCTGCATGCTCTTGGTGATGACTTCCTCCACTTAGGGCGGTCTTTGGCCAGGCACTTCCAGGTATCAGTGGGGATGTTGCACTTTATCAGGGAGGCTTTGAGGGTGTCCTTGTAGCGTTTCCTCTGCCCACCTTTGGCTCGTTTGCCATGAAGGAGCTCCGAGTAGAGCACTTGCTTTGGAAGTCTCGTGTCTGGCATGCGGACTATGTGCCCTGCCCAGCGGAGCTGATCGAGTGTGGTCAGTGCTTCAGTGCTGAGGATGTTAGCCTGAATGAGGACGCTGATTTTGGTGCGTCTGTCCTCCCAGGAGATTTGTAGGATCCTGCGGAGACATCGTTGGTGATATTTCTCCAGCAACTTGAGTTGTCTACTGTACATGGTCCATGTCTCTGAGCCACACAGGAGGGCAGGTATTACTATAGCCCTATATACCACAAGCTTGGTAGCAGTTTTGAGGGCCTGGTCTTCAAACACTCTTTTCTTCAGGCGGCCGAAGGCTGCACTGGCACACTGGAGGCGGTGTTGGATCTTGTCGTCGATTCCTGCTCTTGTTGATAGGAGGCTCATGAGATATGGGAAGTGGTCCACGGTGTCCAGGGCTGCGCCGTGGATCTTGATGATTGGGGGGCAGTGCTGTGCGGTGAGGACAGACTGGTGGAGGACCTTTGTCTTACGGATGTTTAGTGTAAGTCCCATGCTTTCGTATGCCTCAGTAAATATGTCGACTATGTCCTGGAGTGCAGCCTCTGTATATGCGCAGACGCAGGCGTCGTCCGTGTACTGTAGCTCGACAACAGAGGTTGGGGTAGTCTTGGATCTGGCCAGGAGACGGCGCAGGTTGAACAGGTTCCCACTGGTTCTGTAGTTTAGTTCCACTCGAGCGGGAAACTTGTTGATTGTGAGGTGAAGCATGGCGGCAAAAAGATTAAGAGGGTTGGGGCGATGACGCAGCCCTGTTTGACCCCGGTCCAGACGTGGATGGATCCGTTGGTAAGGATCACGGCCTGCATGTTGTCGTGGAGCAGGCGGAGGATGGTGACGAACTTTTGGGGGCATCCGAAACAGAGGAGGATGCTCCATAGACCCTCGCGGTTGACAGTGTCAAAGGCCTTTGTAAATTCGAAGAAGGCCATGTATTAGGGTTGGCGCTGTCCCCTGCATTTTTCCTATAGCTGTCGCACTGCAAAAATCATTTCCGTTGTGTCCCGTAGGGGACAAATTTCGCGCTGTGACTCCGGGAGGAGCTTCTTGGCCACGGGAAGAAGTCGGCTGAGGAGGACTCTAGCAATGACTTTCCCAGTGGCTGATAGCAGGGAGATTCCTCTGTAGTTGCCACAGTCAGACTTGTCCCCTTTTTTTTTTTAAAAAGATAGTCATGATTACTGCATCTCTGAGATCCCGCGGCATGCTCTCCTCCCTCCAGAGAGACGAGGTTGTGTATTTGCACCAGCAGTGCCTCTCCACTATACTTCAATGCCTCAGCAGGGATTCCATCTGCCCCGTAGCCTTGTTTTTAAGCTTTTTCTACCTCATGCAGTGTTGGGGTCTCACTGAGGTGGTGGCGGGTAGCATGCTGCGGGATGGAGTCGAGAAACTCGAGTCAAAGGCAGAGTCTCGATTGAGGAGCTCTTCGAAGTGCTCCTTGCAGCAGGTCCTGATTGCCTCGGTGTCCTTGATGAGTGTTTCCCCGTTATTGGCCAGCCATGGGGTGGGGCCTTGAGTGTTTGGCCCGTAGGTGGCCTTGACTGCGATGAAGAATCATCGCACATCATGGTTGTCGGCCAGCTGCTGTATCTCCTGTGCTTTCTCCATCCACCACCTGTTCTTTAGGTCCCGGGTCTTTTGTTGGACCTTAGCCTTGAGTCGTCTGTAATGCTGCTTTGCTGCTCCCGCGTTGGGTTGATGTTTAAGGCTCCCAAATGCCCTGCGCTTGCGATCTATTAGGTTTTAGATCTCCTGATCATTCTCATCAAACCAGTCCTAGTGTTTCCTGGTTGAGTAACAGAGTGTCTCTTTGCAGGTGCTGGTTATGGAGGTTTGGAGGGCAGACCAAGTGCTGTGGGCATTCTGGATCTCGGGATCATCAAGGCATGCCAGGTTAGCTGTGAGGCGCTGGCTGAAAAGGACTCTCTTAGCTGGGTCTTTAAGTGCTCCGGCATTGACTTTTTTGCAGCACTGCTTCTGCTGTCCCCTCCGCTTTGGGGCTATGTTGATGTCGATGATGGATCGGATTAGGCGGTGGTCTGTCCAGTAGTCGTCGGCTCCTGTCGTGGCGCAAGTGATGCGCACATCCTTGCGATCCCTAGCTCGGACGATGACAGTGTCGAGCAGGTGCCAGTGTATGGCGGAACAAGGCGTTGGTGATGACAAGTTCGTGCTCTAGACATTTTGTCAGGAGTAGGGTACCACTGGAGTTGGCTTTCCCTACCCCCTCTCTGCTAATCATGCCCCCCAGAGGTCTGTGTCCTTGCCAACCCTGCCGATGAAGTCACTGAGGAGGATCAGTTTGTCACCCGTGGGGATGCAGGTCAGGGATTTTGAGAGGTTGGTGTAAAAACCTTCTTTGGCCTCATCAGTTGCATCGCGTGTCGGGGTGTATGCATTGATGACTGTGGCGCACTGTTCCGGGATAGGGTGAGTCGAAGAGTCATAGCAGCGCATTTGGAAAGCAGTGACAGGATTGGTCCAAGTCAGAATGGATTTTTGAAAGGGAAATCATGATCACATCCTCAAAAAATTCTAGAAGATTTGTCAATCACTAGAGTGGACAAGGGGGAGCCAGTGGATGTGGTGTATTTAGACTTTCAATAGGCTTTTGACAAGGTCCCACATAAGAGATTAGTGTGCAAAATTAAAGCACATGCTATTGGGGGTAATGTAATGATGTGGATAGAGAACTGGTTGGCGGACAGGAAGCAGAGAGTAGAAATAAATGGGTCCTTTTCAGAATGGCAGGCAGTGACTGGAGGGGTCCTGCAAGGTTCAGTGCTGGGACTCCAGCTATTTACAATATACTTGAATGATTTAGACGAAGGAATTGAATGTAATATCTCCAAGTTTTGGTCTCCTAACTTGAGGAAGGACATTCTTGCTATTGAAGGAGTGCAGTGAAGATTCACCAGACTGATTCCTGGGATGGTGGGACTGACCTATCAAGAAAGACTGGATCAACTGGGCTTGTATTCACTGGAGTTCAGAAGAATGAGAGGGGACCTCATAGAAACGTTTAAAATTCTGACAGGTTTAGACAGGTTAGATGCAGGAAGAATGTTCCCAATATTGGGGAAGTCCAGAACCAGGGGTCACAGTCTAAGGATAAGGGGTAAGCCATTTAGGACCAAGATGAGGAGAAACTTCTTCACCCAGAGAGTGGTGAACCTGTGGAATTCTCTACCACAGAAAGTAGTTGAGGCCAATTCACTAAATATATTCAAAAGGGAGTTAGATGAAGTCCTTACTACTAGGGGGATCAAGGGGTATGGCGAGAAAGCAGGAAGGGGGTACTGAAGTTGCATGTTCAGCCATGAACTCATTGAATGGCGGTGCAGGCTAGAAGGGCTGAATGGCCTACTCCTGCACCTATTTTCTATGTTTCTATGTTTCTAAGTTTGCAGATGACACTAAGCTGGGTGGCCATGTGAGCTATGAGGAGGATGCTAAGAGGCTTCAGGGTGACTTGGACAAGTTAGGTGAGTGGGCAAATACATGGCAGATGCGGTATAATAAGGATAAATGTGAGGTTATCTACTTTGGTGGTTAAAAACAGGAGGGTGATTATTATCTGAATGGTGACAGATTGGTAAAAGGGGAGGTGCAATGAGACCTGGGTGTCATGGTACATCAGCCATTGAAAGTTGGCATGCAGGTACAGCAGGCGGTGAAGGCGGCAAATGGCAGGTTGGCCTTCATAGCGAGAGGATTAGAGTATAGGAGCAGGGAGGTCTTACTACAGTTGTACAGGGCCTTGATAAGGCCAACCTTGAATATTGTGTACAGTTTTGGTCTCCTAATCTGAGGAATGACATTCTTGTTATTGAGGAAGTGCAGCGAAGGTTCACCAGACTGATTCCCGAGATGACAGGACTGACATATGAAGAAAGACTGGATCGATTAGGCTTGTATTCACTGGAATTTAGAAGAATGAGAGGGAATCTCATCGAGACATATAAAATTCTGATGGGATTGGACAGGTTAGATGCAGGAAGAATGTTCCCAATGTTGGGGAAGTCCAGGACCAGGGATCACAGTCTAAGGATAAGGGGTAAGCCATTTAGGACCGAGATGAGGAGAAACTTCTACACTCAGAGTTGTGAGCATGTGGAATTCTCTACCACAGAAAGTTGTTGAGGTCAGTTCGTTAGATATATTCAAAAGGGAGTTAGATGTGGCCCTCATGGCTAAACGGATCAAGGGGTATGGAGAGAAAGCAGGAATGGAGTACTGAAATGCATGATCAGCCATGATCATATTGAATGGTGGTGCAGGCTCGAAGGGCCGAATGGCCTGCTCCTGCACCTATTTTCTATGTTTCTAAAAATCTGGGCGTGTGCTGGCCAGAATGAGTGCTCTGGAATTCCTGTTGTAATCCAGCTTTCTAAGTTTCCAACATGCACTGTGGAGGACGAGGTCAGAGAATTATCCTTAAAATTACCACTTCCAGCTGTCTGCTATTCTTGTACACTACAGGTGCAGCGTCCTGAATCCGGAACCCTCGGGACCGAGGCCATGCTGGATTTTGCGTTTTGCCGGACTTTGAAACATCTTTCTGACGTCACGAATCCGGAAACAGCGGAGCCCAGGTTCGGGTATTTCCGGATTTCCGAACATCAGAAAGCAGGGAGTGGGGGGGGAGGTTCTCGCCGAAGAGCTGTTCGGGTTGCCGGGCGATGAGATCATCGGGCAGGGCCTCGCTGCCATGGCAGTGTTCGGGCGGGGCCCCGCTGCAGAGGAGCCGGTCGGGCGGGGCAGCAAGGAGGCCCCGAGGTCGGGCAGAGCGGTACCTCGAGGTCGGCGGGATCTGGATTCCAGACGACCCGGTCACCAATCAGTCCGGAGTCCAGATTCCGGAACTCTGGATTTTGGATGCTGCACCTGTATAACCATTTCAGTTGCACCCATCACATTGCAAAGTTTGTGACGGTCCTGGATAGCTCTTTGGCCAATTTCTTCTCTCATTGCCCAAGTGCCTTTTCCTTTTTCTTCATTGATTAAAACATTGCTTCCTCCTTTCTGATTGGCTATTTTCTACTTTTGTTACTTACCAATCAGATTACACAAAACCTTCCTCCCCATAAAAAAACGAAGTGACTATTTGTACTCAGGCGTTTCTGTTCCTTCAGCTCCTGCGTCCTCCGAACTCCGCCCCTGCCCGGAAGTGGAAGTGGGGCCCTGCAAATGGCCATGCTGTCTCTCCGAGCCAGCGGACGGTGGCGGGAGGAGAGTGCCGGCGGGCAGCTGGGGGAGAGAGCCGGTGGCGAGGGCGAGAGAGAGAGTGCGAGAGAGAGAGTGCGAGAGAGAGAGAGAGTGACACGGCAGGGGGAGGGGAGAGAGAGGGGGTGAGGGCAAAAGAGAGATAGGGTGGGGGGGGGGCAAGGGAGAGATGGGGTGAGGGAATCGGAGGGGAGAGAGGGAACTCGGGGAGGACGGATTCCGTTCTTCTGACACCCTTTACACCCGCACCCGATCTCTCGGAAAGCTCGGTGCATGTGTTACAAGGGACAACTTTGGAGTGGATGAAATTCAGACAATGAAAGGGTTTGATAGGGTAGAAGTTGAAATATTGTTTCCACTTGTGGGGGAGACCAAAACTTGAGGTCATAAATATAAGATAGTCATTAATAAACCCAATAAGGAATTCAGGAGAACCTTCTTTCGCCAGAGAGGGGTGAGAATGTGGAACTCACTACCACAGGGAGTAGTTGAGGTGAATAGCATAGATGCATTTAAGGAGAAGCTAGATAAACACACGAGGGAGAAAGGAATAGAGGGATATGCTGATGAGCCTAGATGAAGAAGGGTGGGAAGAGGCTCGTGTGGAGCATAAATACCAGCATAGGAAGGAGACTCTTGCTATTGAGGGAGTGCAGCGAAGGTTCACCAGACTGATTCCCGGGATGGCAGGACTGACATATGAAGAAAGACTGGATCGACTAGGCTTATATTCACTGGAATTTAGAAGAGTGAGAGGGGATCTCATAGAAACATATAAAATTCTGATGGAATTGGACAGGTTAGATGCAGGAAGAATGTCCCCGATGTTGGGGATGTCCAGAACCAGGGGTCACAGTCTAAGGGTAAGGGGTAAGCCATTTAGGACTGAGGTGAGGAGAAACTTCTTCACTCAGAGAATTGTGAATTTCTCTACCACAGAAAGTTGTTGAGGCCATTCGTTAGATATATTCAAAAGGGAGTTAGATGTGGCCCTTATGGCTAAAGGGATCAAGGGGTATGAAGAAAAAGCAGGAACGGGGTACTGAAGTTGCATGATTAGCCATGATCATATTGAATGGTGGTGCAGGCTCAAAGGGCCAAATGGCCTGCACCTATTTTCTATGTTTCTATGTTTAGACCTGTTGGGCCGAATGGCCAGATTCTGTGCTGCAGTCGCAATGTTAATAAAGCTGCACGATTTCCTCCAACGAGTCCACAGTACAGCACCTTTCAGCTTTTGTAAGTCTGAGCTCATCTCCTCAATGATGCAACCGAGACACATTTCCCTCCGTGAATACAAATTCGAAGTACTTCACTTAAGGGGTAATTAATGTGAATCAGGTGGAGATGGCAGCTGCAATATGCACGAGACAGCAAAGAGCCTCATCGCAATCCTTCAGAAGCTCATCGTTAGCACTCCAAACTTAAAATGTAGTTTTCCAAATGAATTGAATTGGTATGTGGACAGCAACATGCACACAAGGAACCGAACTGCTCTATATTCACAGATGTTGTTTTTGCTGAATCTCGGAGCTCTTCAACTACTAATCCATCAACAAACCAATAAAAAATATCCTTCAGCCCGTCTGTAAAACGTATCTCTGATCTTGCCCTAAATGTACAGTGTCAGTCTCAAGCGCTGTTGTAATTGTTTGCTGCTAGTTGCTTCGATTTAAAGTTTTAATTACTTATAATTGCACGTCAGGGGGTGGGAGGGTTTATCTAAAAATAATAAGCAATTTGTAACTTAAATCTCAATCCATTTCCACCACAGTGATTCCCCATTTTGTAACCCTTAATTAATTTTTTTTAATGCCGTATACTTTGCGTTATTACTGGGCTGCACATTATGCTTTATCTCAGTTGGGGTTTAACTCAGATAATTAAACAGCTACGGCATACAAGTGTCATCCTGCACTCTTCCCTACAGGCCACCGGTTCATGAAAATATTGTAAGAAAGACTTGCATTTATATAGCGCCGTTCACGACCTCGGGACGTCTCAAAGTGCTTTACAGCTTTGGAGTGTAGTCACTGTTGTGATGTAGGAAAAACACTCTACTCGGAACTCTTTCACGGCAAATGAGCCAAAGGTGAGCAGAGGAATCGTTTCAAGGACTCCCTCAAAGCTCCCCTGATAAAACTGCAACATCCCCAAGTCCCTGGCCAAAGACCGCCCTAAGTGGAGGAAGTACATCCGGGACGGCACTGAGCACCTCGAGTCTCATCGCCGAGAATATGCAGAAATCAAGCACAGGCAACGGAAAGAGCGTGTGTGTAAAGTCCTGTCCCCTCAGTACAGATTCACACGAGACATGTAGTGAAGTCAAGGTCACTCTGGACCTGCACCTTTATTTCACAGCTCTGGAATGCTGCACTGCCTGAGACCTGTCCTTATATACCTGTCTCTTGCAAGTGCACCCCTGGGGGTAAGGTATGCTGGTGGTTACAGGTCATATCTTATTACAGTCATGTATAGCATGTTAGGATACAGTTATATATAATAATGTAAGATACATGACAGTGTGGCAAACCAGACTCCCCACCCACCCTTTCCCTCAACGACTATCTGTCCCACCTGTGACAGGGACTGTGGTTCTCATATTGGACTGTTCAGCCACCTAAGGACTCATTTTTAGAGTGGAAGCAAGTCTTCAATTCCGAGGGACTGCCTATGATGATGATGATGATAATGATGTAGGAAATGCGACAGCCAATTTGCACACCGCAAGGTCCCACAAACAGCAATATGATAATGACCGGATAATCGGTTTTAGTGATATTGGTTGAGGGACACTGGTGAGAACTCCCCTGCTCTTCTTCAAAATAATGCCATGGAATATTTTACGTCCACCTGAGAGAGCAGACGGGGCCTTGTTTTAATGTTTCATTCAAAAGACAGCATCTCAGACAGTGCAGCACTCCCTCAGTACTGCATTCAAGTGTCAGCCTAGGTTTTGTACTCACATCTCTGGAGTGGGACTTGAACCCATGACTTTCCTGACTCAGAGAAAAGAGTTCTACCCACTGAGCTATAACAGATATCTTGCTTTCAAGAAGAAAAAACTGCCATTAGTATCTTTTCAATTGACATGAAAATGCAGCAAGTGTTTTCTTAGTTACTTTCTGCTATCCTTTGGTCTTCTCCCAAACATCACATACTCCTTCAATAACAAGCTGCAGAAAGGACAACTTGCTCCCATGCCTCAGTTGCTGGTGTTCTGCAAATGGCCACTGGCAAGTGGACAAGAACAGTTTGAGAACATTTGGCCGCCATTTTTCTTTTCTCTCTGGGGAAGTGAATGGCTTGCAGCCTGCACCTGTACTGAATGGCTGAGTTGGGGGAATTTGCTGGAACGGGGTTCATAGATTAAGAACCATCGAGTGACAGTAGATGTGTTCCAATTGGCCTCAACATTGCTGGACAATCGAAGGGAGCAATCTACCAGGGTTCCCAGACCTGTTCGCTGCACTCAGCTACAATAGATGACTAGCCTGCTGATAGTCTAGCCTCGCCATGTGGAAGACTGGCCACTGGACATGATAGTTGAAGGTACCTTACCCCAGCAAGACACAGTACCTGGTGGAGAGAAAGGGGAGAATGGCAACTCTTTTGTAAACAAGAAAAATATTTGTCTTGTCCCTCTGCATCTGCCATAAAAAGTACAGCCATCTGAAAGGCCCAAGACCCCAAAATCACACATCTGCAATTTAAATACATCGAGAATAGTATATAGTACTACAAAAATCCAGATGTTGCTTCAAATGTAACAAATATTTATTGATAAAATAAAATCTAATTTGCAGAACAGTGGAAACAGAGACTCACTGGCAACTACATGTCGAACCAACCAACCAAATCAAGTCGCTACTTCGCAGCAACACGCAAGCATACATCGACGAGACTGATGGCAGGTCTGTATCAATGAACACTTGATATTCCACAGCAGTGCTGTTTAGAATTAGAATAGCTTGAGGCTATTGCTCCATTTGCACCATGCTGGAAGGGTGGAATTCAGGATGGGACCGAGGACTTTGGTGAAATCAGCAGGTTTTACCGGTCCCGTTTGGAAATCCTGGTCCCAGAGGGCTGTGGATGCTCAGTCATTGAGTGTATTCAGGACTGAAATCGATAGATTTTTGGGCACTAAGAGAATCAAGGGACATAAAGATAGGGAGAGAAAGTGGAGTTGATGTAGAAAATCATGAACATACTGACTGGCGGAGCAGGCTCGAGGGACCGAATGGCCTACTCCTGTTCCTACTTATGTTTTTATCTTACGTTCTTAATATTGGCACATCAGGAAAATGGTGTCCACAACAATGTTTTTGTTTTCCGACATCATTTTTTGTTGGAATGGGAGCAGTGTTGGCCTTTTCCTGGCTGTTTAATCCAATCAGTCCCAACGATAAAACAACAGCCAGTTTTATGTGGGTTTTTCTACAATCCTGAACTCCCGAAAGCTGCTCTCGCAGAGAATGTTTCTCCGGAAATTGTGGGCCTGGAACCTTGAGTTTACCATCCAAATGGACAGAGAGACACAGGCTGCACATTTGTGATTTCCCAAAAATCGCTTGCCATGGATAGCGCAGATCACAAAATCACTCCTTATATGGTAGACTGGCAGCAGGATGATTCACCTATTCCCATTGATGACCATTGAATTCTATGTGAGAAAGTGGCCTGTTTCTCTACCTCTCATGATAAAAAGAACATTCCTAGCTCCACTAAATTATAATAGGTTTGCCGTCTATGTTGCGACCACCGATGCTCGGACCGTGACAGCATTATTTTACCTTCTGCCAACATTTTGTTTCTTGAAACCTGCTGGCAGGCCAAGGCCCATAGCGCAATATTCGAGAAGATTAAATAGAAGTCGAGAAAGAGAGAGAGAGAAAATGAAACAAATGAGGTGAATGGTGCTTCGGTAATCTTAGGCTTGGGTTTAAAAACCTGTCAGTGAATCATATTAATTGGGTCACCGACCACTGATGTGAATTGTATAACTGGGTCCAAGAGGCAGCTAAGTGTGTTATGAAGTCATGGAAAAGAATCAGTTAGAACAGATATTCAACATAGTGACGATGCAGGAAGAGAAGCTACCCTGTGGGTGGAGTGTTTGGACCAAGAGACAAGTGTTGACCACAGTATTATTGATAAAATATTGATAAAACAGTCCGTTTATAGTGCTTTTGGTCATCCACTTACCTGTCTAACAAAACTATTGGATGTTGTATCCGAGGACGTGCTACCATCAGAGCGCTTGAATCGACTTTTCCTTTTCACATACTTTCCCTTTTGAAAAAAAGACAAAAATACATTAAGAGATCTGTGACAGATTAAAGACTAATTTTTTAGAACCTGATTTGTAATCTTGAAGCTTCCTCAATGGTTCAACTGGTACACAAGCAGCACAGATGCTCTGTCTGTCCCCGCATTAGCAGAGGTATTGATTCGGGTGCTAAAGTTGGCCTCGATGTCCCAAACTAAGGAGAGGGCAAATTGGAGCCAGAGTTCCCACTTTGATTGCGAATCGGTGGCCGCTGATGGAAAGTGCTCGTGTATGAATAGTAGGTGAGAAATGGGCTTGAATGTGAAAGTCTCTCCCCCCTCCAACCCCCACCCCCACTACCCCGCCCAGCTGATGAAGAATTGCCAGGCAACTGGAAAGGTGGTGGCATTTATTCACCACCTTTCACAACCTCAGATCGTTACAAACCACTTTACAACTAGTGAAGTACTTGGAATCACTGCTGTAATGTAGGAAATGCGGCAGCCAATTTGCGCACAGAAATGTCCCATGCACAGCAATGAGATAAATGACCAGTTAAACTGTTTTAAGTGTTGGTTGGCAGATAAATGTTGGCCAGGACACTGGGAGAATTCCCGTCGTCTTCTTTGAATAGTTCTGTGGTTTTATTACATCCACCCGAGAGGGTAGACAGAGCCTTGGTTTAATGTCTTATCTGAAAGACAGCATCTCCGACAGTGCAGCACTCCCTTGCGACTGCACTGGGAGCGTCAGCCTAGATTATGTACTCAAGTCTGGAATGAGACTTGGAACTCACAACCTTCTGACTCGAGTCGAGTGTGCTGCCCACTGAGCCTTAAGTACAGTTAATGCCTGTGAAAATATTTCCCAGCATTAGTAGCTCCGACAGGAAAGAGAGAGAAATAACTGAAAAGAAAAAGAAAAACTTGAAGAATAAAATGCAACAAAAAAAAACTATGCAAGTAGGGATCAGTGAAAGGAATAGCTTCAGTCATGAACTTATTATCAATTTAAAAAAAAGATAAAAGCAGGAGTATTTAAACATCCACATTTATTGTACAATTGTATTTAATTGTATTTAAACTGTCTTTGTAATAAACCTCAATCCTTCCTCAAGGTCGATCACAGTAGACACTACATCGTGCTCTTCAACAAACTGTGATACAGGTAATACTGAAACACCAAAGTATACACAATGGGCCCAAGTTTCCACAAGAAAAAAAACGGGCGCCCCTCCGAGCGCCTAAAAAAATCCTCGGTCTTCTCCACCTACTTACAGGTCCTCTGGCCCTCGGCGCAGCCAGCACGAGCTGTGGGGGGACGGAGCCAGGTCCCGGCGCTGAAAACAGTGCCGGGACCTCTGCACATGCGCGCTACAGTCGGCACGCAAGTGCAGTAGCTCCAGGTGCCGAACTGTGTGGGAGGGGCCCGAAGCACGCAGCCCCTAGCCCTGGCCCAATGGCCTCACTGGGGCTGCGTGAATGAGGCTCCTCCCACGGCCAGCTCCTGCTCCCCCCCCCAACCAGACCCGACACTCGCTCCCCCCCCCCCCCCCCCCCCGTCGACCAGACCCGACCCGACACCCGCTCCCCCCCCCCCGCCCCGAGACCAGACACCCGCTCCTCCCACCGCACCGACCCGAGACCCGCTCCCCACCCCCCCCGACCAGACACCTGCTCCCCCCACCCACCCCCGGACCCGAGACCCGCTCCCCCCCCCCCGCACCGACCTGAGACCCGCTCCCCCCCCCGGACCCGAGACCCGCTTCCCCCCCGCCCCGAGTCTGTCTCTCTCTCTCTCTCTCTCTCTCTGCGGCACGAACTGCTGCAGGATTCTCCCTGGCTGAAGCACTTTCACACAGGTAGGAAGATGGTTTATTTAATCTTTTCTTGGCTTATAAATGTTTATTCAGGTTGGATTTATTTGTATAATATTTGTAGAAGTATAAATAAGGATTTAGAATTTAATGAGTTCCCTTCTCCCCCCCCACCTCGTTCTGGACGCCTAATTTGTAACCTGCGCCTGATTTTTTAATGTGTAGAACAGGTTTTTTCAGTTCTACAAAAATCTTCACTGGCTCCATGCTGCTTTAGTTTGGAGTACATTTTCACTGTGGAAACTTTCAAATCAGGCGTCAATGGCCCGACATGCCCCCTTTTGAAGAAAAAATTCAGTTCTAAACTAAAACTGTTCTACCTGACTAGAACTGCAGAAAAAAAAATGTGGAGAATTGCGATTTCTAAAATAGTCCGTTCTCCACCAGTTGCTCCTAAAAATCAGGCGCGAATCATGTGGAAACTTGGGCCCAATACTTCAAACAGCACCTTCATCCAGAAAACATTTTTGTAGCTCCTGTTGCCACAACAGAGCAAATCACAAACACTTATTTTTGTACTGTGTTAAACAAGATGTTATTTTTGTTGTGTATCTGTAAAGCATGCACTCCCATGTTCCGCCACCAGGGAGTGCAGCCCCTAAGGTCCCAAGGGATCCCAGTATCCCTTGGGAGCACTGTATATAAGCCAGCCCCAAAGACCTGTTCCTCACTCTGGAGTGTCTTAATAAAGACTGAGGACACTGTTATTTTAATCTTCCTGTGTGCAGTCTCATCTGTGTTAGGAACACAATAACTGGCGACGAGTACACGAATCCAACACAAAGATGCAGCAAACTGTGGGCATCCTAGAGAAGTTCTCGGAGGGTGAGGACTGGGAAACCTATGTCGAATGGTTAGACCAGTTCTTTGTAGCCAACGAGCTGGACGGAGAAGGAAGCGCTGCAAAAAGAGCGGTCCTCCTCACAGTCTGCGGGGCACCGACCTACAGCCTCATGAAGAATCTTCTGGCTCCGGTGAAACCCACAGATAAGTCATATGAAGAGCCGTGTACACTGGTTCTGGAGCATCTTAACCCAAAGGAGAGCGTGCTGATGGCGAGGTATCGGTTCTATACGTACCAGTGACCTGAAGGTCAGGAAGTGGCGAGCTACATCGCCGAGCTAAGGCAACGTGCAGGACAATGTGAGTTTGATGACTACCTGGAGCAAATGCTCAGAGACTTTTTTGTACTGGGCATTGACCACGAGACCATCCTACGAAAACTTTTGACTGTAGAGACACCGACCTTCAATAAAGCCATTACGATAGCACAGGCGTTTATGTCCACCAGTGATAACAGCAAACAAATCTCTCAGCACATAAGTGCTAGCAATGTTCATAAGTTAACTGGAACTGTGTTTGCGAGCAGAAAGGTATAGGGCAGAAACCAGGAGTCTGCAACTGCCAGCAGGCCTCAGGTGACCCAGATGACTCAGAGTTCGCAACAAAGGATGAATGCAAGGCAATTCACACCTTGAGGGGGAGGCGTTGTGGATGCTTCCATTCAGCCTATTCATGCTGCTTCAAAGGGTATGTTTGCAGGAGCTGTGGAACAATAAGGCACCTCCAACGAGCTTGCAGATGAGCTGCAAGCTCTGCAAAACCTGCTAACCACCACGTGGCGGAGGAAGATCAGTCCATGGTGGATCAAAGCAATTTTGAGCCTCAGAGAGACGAGGCAGATGCTGAAGTACACGTGGTGCACACATTTGAGATGAAATGTCCACCTATAATGCTAAACGTAAAATTGAATGGCTTACCCGTAGCCATGGAACTGGACACTGGCGTGAGCCAATCCATCATGAGTAAAAAGATGTTTGAGAGACTGTGTTGCAACAAGGCACTCAGACCAGCCCTGAGCCCCATCCACATGAAACTGAGAATGTACATCAAAGAGCTCATCACTGTCCTGGGCAGCGCCATGGTCAAGGTCACCTACGAGGGCACGGTGCACGAACTGTCACTCTGGATTGTCCTGGGCTGGAAGGAACAGGCTGGGCAAAATCCACTGGAACTGGGATGACATCCGAGCGCTATCACATGTCAATGAGGCCTCATGTACCCAGGTTCTTAACAAATTTCCTTCCCTTTTTGAGCCAGGCATTGGAAACTTTTCCGGGGCAAAGGTGCGGATCCACTTGGTCCCAGAGGCACGACCCATTCACCACAAGGCGCTAGCGGTACCTCACATGATGAGGGAGAGAGTGGAAATCGAGCTGGACAGGCTGCAACATGAGGGCATCATCTCCCCAGTGGAATTCAGCGAGTGGGCCAGCCCAATTGATTCAGTACTCAAAAGTGATGGGACGGTCAGGATTTGTGAAGATTATAAAGTAACTATTAATCATTTCTCGCTACAGGACCAATACCTGCTACCTAAGGCAGACGACCTATTTGCGACGCTGGCTGGAGGCAAAACTTTCACCAAGCTCGACCTGACTTCAGCCTACATGACACAGGAGCTGGAGGAGTCTTCGAAGGGCCTCACCTGCATCAACATGCACAAGGGACTGTTCATCTACAACAGATGCCCATTTGGAATTTGGTCCGCTGCAGTGATCTTCCAGAGAAACATGGAGAGCCTACTCAAGTCGGTACCATGCACGGTGGTTTTTCAGGACGACATATTGATCACGGGTCGGGACACCGTGGAGCACTTACAAAACCTGGAGGAGGTCCTGCAGCTGAAGAGGTCGAATTGTGTCTTCATGGCAACAGAAGTGGAGTTTTTGGGGAGAAAGATCAAGGCAGATGGCATTCGGCCCACAGACGCCAAGACAGAGGCTATCAGGAATGCGCCCAGGCCACAGAACGTCACGGAGTTGCGGTCGTTCCTGGGACTCCTCAACTATTTTGGTAACTTCCTATCGAGGTTAAGCACCCTCTTAGAGCCCCTACATGTGCTGTTGTGTAAAGGTGAGAACGGAATATGGGGAAAAAACACAAGTAATTGCTTTTGAGAAAGCCAGAAATATTTTATGCTCCAACAAGCTGCTTGTATTGTATGACCTGTGTAAAAGACTTGTGCTAACATGTGATGCATCGTCGTACGGAGTCAGGTGTGTATTACAACAAGCTAACGTTGTGGTGAAGTTGCAACCTGTCGCCTATGCCTCCAGGTGCTTTTCTAAGGCTGAGAGGGCCTACAGCATGATTGAGAAAGAGGTACTGGTGTGTGTGTTCAGGGTAAGGAAAATGCATCAGTACCCGTTTGGCCTCAAATTTGAGATGGAAACTGATCACAAGCCTCTCATATCCCTGTTCGCTGAAAACAAGGGGATAAATACTAATGCCTCAGCCCGCATACAAAGGTGGGCACTCGTGCTATCAGCGTATAATTATACCATCCGCCACAGACCAGGCACCGAGAACTGTGCGGATGCTCTCAGTCGGCTACCATTGCCCACCACGAGGGTGGAAATGGCGCAGCCTGCAAACTTGTTGATGGTGACGCAGCCCGCAGACTTATTGATGGTCATGGAAGCGTTTGAAAATTATAAATCACCTGTCACGGCCCGCCAGATTAAGACTTGGACCAGTCAAGATCCTCTGCTGTCCCTGGTAAAAAAACTGTGTACTGCATGGGAGCTGGGCCAGCATCCCCATTGAAATGCAAGAGCTAATGAAGCCGTTCCAGCGGCGAAATGACGAGCTGTCCATTCAGGCAGACTGCCTGTTGTGGGGTAACCGCGTAGTGCTACACAAAAAGGGCAGGGAGACGTTCATCTCGGATCTCCACAGCACACACCCGGGTATAATAATGATAAAAGCAGTAGCCAGATCCCACATGTGGTGGCCCGGTATCGACTCTGACTTAGAGTCCTGTGTGCGGCAATGCAGCGTGTGCTCAGTTGAGCAGCGCGCCGAGAGGCATCACTACGTTTGTGGTCCTGGCCCTCCAGACCATGGTCGAGGATCCATATCAACTATGCGGGCCCGTTTCTGGTGGTGGTGGATGCTTTTTCAAAATGGATTGAATGTAAAGTAAAGTAATGAAAGCCTGAAGGCCATGTTTGCCACCCACGGCCTGTTTGACATACTGGTTAGTAACAACGGGCCATGTTTCACCAGTGCCGAATTTAAAGAATTCATGACCCACAATGGGCTCAAACATGTCACCTCGGCCCTGTTTAAACCAGCCTCGAATGGGCAGGCAGAGCGGGCAGTACAAACAATCAAACAGAGCCTTAAACGAGTCACAGAAGACTCACTCCAAACCCGCCTGTCCCGAGTACTGCTCAGCTACCGCATGAGACCCCACTCGCTCACAGGGATGTCCCCGGCGGAGCTACTCATGAAAAGGACACTTAAAACCAGACTCTCACTGGTTCACCCCAACCTGCATGATCAGGTAGAGAGCAGGCGGCAACAACAAAATGTAAACGATGGTCGCACCACTGTGTCACAGGAAACTGATCTGAATGACCCTATGTATGTGCTAAACTATGGACATGGTCCCAAGTGGATCGCGGGCACAATGATAGCTAAAGAAGGGAATAGGGTGTTTGTAGTCAAACTAGACAATGGACAAATTTGCAGAAAGCACCTGGACCAAACGAGGCTGCAGTTCACAGACTGCCCTGAACAACCCACAGCAGACACCACCTTTTGAGCCCACAACACACACCCAAAGGATCAACGACACCACCCCGGACCAGGAAATCGAACCTATCATACCAAACAGCCCAGCAAGGCCAGGCTCACCTAGCAGCCCTGCAGGGCCAGCACAGCAACGGCACAGCCAACACACGAGAACAGACATTTGTACCGAGGCGGTCCACCAAGGAAAGAAAGGCTCCTGACTGCCTCACCTTGTAAATAGTTTTCACTTTGACTTTGGGGGAAATGATGTTCCTTGGGAGCACTGTATATAAGCCAGCCCCTAAGGCCTGTTCCTCACTCTGGAGTATCTTAATGAAGACTGAGGTCACTGTTACTTTAACCTCCCTGTGTGCAGTCTCATCTGTGTTCACAATAATTTTACAAACAGCATGGTATTTATAACTCATTTAAAAACTAAAGTCAAACAAAATGCCAATAATCAATTTAGCAACTTAGCAATTGATATCGATACACTTCTGCATGCACACGTATTTGTTGCCTGACCCACTCAGATTTCCAGAATTTTCTCTATTTATCATAGAATCACAGAATGGTTACAGCACAGGGGAAGGCCATTTGGCCCGTCAAACCTATGCCGATTCTCAGCTAGTCTTACTCCCTTCCCCTTTCCCCACAACCCTGCAATCTTTTTCCTTCAGATACTTATCCAACTCCCTTTTGAAAGATAAAATTGAGTCTGCCTCCACCACCCTTTCAGGCAGTGCATTCCAGATCTTAACCACTCGCTGGGTAAAAAAGTTTTTTCTTATGTCGCCTTTGGTTCTTTTGCCAATCACCTTAAATCTGTGTCCTCTGGTTCTCGACCCTTCTGCCAATAGGAACAGTTTCTCTCTATCTACCCTGTCCAGACCCCTGGTTTTGAGCAACTCTATCAAATCTCCTCTCAATCTTCTCTGCTCCAAGGAGAACAACCCCAGCTTCTCCAGACTTTCAACGTAACTGAAGTCCCTTATCCCTGGAACCATTCTCATAAATGTTTTCTGCATCTTCTCTAAGGCCTAAAGTACGGTGCCCAAAATTGGACACAATACTCCAGTTGGGGTGAACCAGTGTTTTATACAGGTTCATCATAATTTCGTTCTTATCCCATTGAACTTGGTCTTCTCCAAGTTCAAATATTTTTACTCTAGATTTTTCCCTGTCCAGGCTTGGACTGATAAGTGGCAAGTAATATTCGTGCCACACAAGTGCCAGGCAATGACCATCTCCAACAAGAGAGAGCTTACCCACCTTCCCATTACATTTAACGGCATTACCATTGCTGAGTCCCTCATCAACATCCTGGGGGTCACCATTGACCAGAAAGTCAACTGGACCAGCCACATAAATGCTGTGGGAAATGCAGCAGCCAAATTTCACATAGCAAATTACCACAAACAGCAATAAAAGAGCAATTGAACAGTTTTAGTGATATTAGTTGAGAGATAAATGTTGGCCAGGACATTATTTGGAGGGGGGTGGGGGCAGGGGGAAGAGAAAATCCCTGCCGCTTCTTTGGAGATTGCCGCGGGATCTTTTATGTCCACCTGAGAGGACTGGTGGGAGCTCGGTGTAGCGTCTCACCCGAATTACAGAAAAGGGACGCCGTGGTTCATCTCAAGTATGGTCTTGTCTTCAAAACTATTTACATTTAGATAGCACAATAACAAGTGGATCCGAAGTACTTTAGGGGAGAGGGAGGCAGTAAACACTGAGCAGGAAGTGGAAGGCGAGTTAGCTGAGGTGATCAAAGCCACAATCGAAGTGGTAAGTAACAGCCCTACAAGTCTTTGAGATGTCTGCGCACCTCCGATTCTGGCCCCTTGAGCATCCCTGATCTTAATCGCTCCACTATTGGCGGTCGTGCTTTCTGCTGCCCTGGCCCTAAACTCTGGAATTCCCTGCCTAAACATCTCTACCTCTCTCTCGTCCTTTAAGATGCTCCTTAAACCTACCTATTTAACCGAGCTATTGGTCAACTGTCCTGATATCTCCTTCTGTGGCTTGGTGTCAAAGATGTTTCTACTGATAACGCTCTTGTTAAGCGCCTTGGGACATTTTACTATATAAAAAGGTGCTATATAAACATAAGTTCTTGTGCTGTGAAGTTCTTTTGAGGGAAGCAGTTCAGATTGCAGTGGGTGTACAGGTTGAAGGCTCAAATGAGACGTCACTGGCAGAGAATTACAAGCCACGGAGTACACACAGGTACAACTGGAATCATTACAGCTGCAGTTAAAACACAAGCAGGATTTATGAAAAGTGCTGCAGCTGCACAATGAGGGAGCAGCAGTGTTTATCCAGTAAACAATGATACTAATGATGTTTGAAATCAGATCCTGTATGACATGACTTCACAGAACTTGGTAGGTTGGTCCAATAGGTGGCAGTGTAATGGGGGAGGCGTGATGGGAGGGAGATTCTACAAGTATATAAAAAGGGAGAGAGTGGCTAAAGTAAATGTTGGTCCCTTAGAGGATGAGACTGGGGAATTAATAATGGGAAACAGGGAAATGGCAGAGACTTTGAACAAATATCACCATAGAAGACACTAAAAGCATTCCAATTGTAGAAAATCAAGGGGCAAAAGGGAGGGAGGAAATTAAAAACAATTATTATCACTAGAGAAAAAGTACTTGGCAAACTAATGGGATTAAGGGCTGACAAGTTCCTGGAACTGATGGCCTGCATCCTAGGGTCTTAAAATAAGTGGCTGCAGAGATAGTGGATGCATTGCTTGTAATCTTCCAAAATTTCCTAGATTCTGGAAAGGTCCCAGCAGATTGGAAAATTGCATATTTAACGTTCCGATTTAAGAAAGGAGGGAGACAGAAAGCAGGAAACAATAGGTCAGTTAGCCTAACATCTGTCATTGGGAAAATGCTGGAATCCATTATTAAGGAAGTAGTAGCAGGACATTTAGAAAATCATAATACAATCAAGCAGAGTCAACATGGTTTTATGAAAGGGAAATCATGTTTGACAAATTTATTAGAGTTCTTTAAGGATGTAACAAGCAGGGTGGATAAAGATGTAACCAGTAGATGTAGTGTACTTGGATTTCCAAAAGACATTTGATAAGTTGCCACATAAAAGATTACTACACAAGATAAGAACTCATGGTGTTGGGGGTAATATATTAGCATGGATAGAGGATTGGCTAACTAACAGAAGACAGAGAGTCTGGATAAATGGGTAATTTTTCGGTTGGCAAACAGTGACTAGTGGGGTGCCGCAGGGATCAGTACTGGGTCTTCAACTATTTACAATCAATATTAATGACTTGGATGAAGGGACCGAGTGTAATGTAGCCAATTTTGCTGATGATACAATTTGCTTTCCCACCCATCTTTGTGAGGAGAACACACAAAATCTGCAAAGGGATATAGACAGGTTAATCGAGTGGACACAAATTTGGCAGATGGTATATAATATGGGAAAAAATGAGTTTATCCATGTGGGTAGGAAGAATAGAAAAGCAAAATATTATTTAAATGGAGAGAGACTACAGAATGCTGGGGGTCCTTGTACATGAATCACAAAAAGTTAACATGCAGGTACAGCAAGTAATTAGGAAGGCAAATGGAATGTTGGTCTTTATTGCAAAGGGGATGGAGTATAAAAGTAGGGAAGTCCTGTTACAACTGTGCAGGGCACTGGGGAGACCACACCTAGAGTATTGCGTACAGTTTTGGTCTCCTTATTTAAGGAGAGATATATTTGCATTGGAGGCAGTTCAGAGAAGGTTCACTATGCTGATTCCTGGGATTAAGGGGTTGTCTTATGAGGAAAGGTTGATCAGGTTGGGTCTGTACTCATTGGAGTTTGGAAGAATGAGGAGTGATCTTATTGAATCATATAAGATTCTCAGTGGGCTTGACATGGTATATGCTGAGTGGATGTTTCCCCTTGTGGGGGAATCTAAAATTAGGGAGCATAGTTTCAGAAAAAGGGGTCACCCAATTAAAATGGAGATGAGGAGGAATTTCTTCTCTGAGAGCATCGTTAATCTTTGGAATTCTCTACCGCCAAGAGCTGTGGAGGCTGAGTCACTGAATACATTCAAGGCTGAGATAGATAGATTCCTGAACTATAGGAGAGTCAAGCGTTATGGGTAACAGGCAAGAAAGAGGAGTTGTGGCCAAGATCAGATCAGCCGTGATCTTAATGAATGGTGGAGTGGGCTTGAGGGACCGTATGGCCTACTCCTGCTCCAATTTCTTAAGTTCTTATGTTTGTATGAGATGTGGGGGAGGGAGGGAGAATTAAACTCACCACATTTTGATGTGGACCTGCAGTAATGAAAAACAATCTGTTAGATTACATAGGATATACGGCACAGAAACAGGCCATTCGGCCCAATCAGTCCATGTCGCTGTTTATGCTCCCCTTGAGCCTCCACTTATCTTTCCTCCTCTAAATCTATCAGCATAAACCACTATTCCTTTCTCCCACACATGCCTGTATAGCCTTCCCTTAAATGCATCGATACTATCTGTTTCAACCACTTCCTGTGGTAACGAGTTCCACATTCTCACCACTCTGGGTAAAGATGTTCCTTCTGAATGGATTTGGATTTCTTGGTGACGATCTTACATTGATGGCCTCTAGTTATGCTCTTCCCCACAAGTCCACTCTATCAAAACCTTTCATAATTTTAAAGACCTCTATTAGGTCACCCCTCAGCCTTCTTTTTTCAATAGAAAAGAGACCCAGCCTGTTCATCCTTTCCTGATATGTATACTCTTGCATTTCTGGTATCATCCTCTCCAGTGCCTCTATATCCTTTTTATAATATGGCGACCAGAACTGTACACAGTACTCCAAGTGTGGTCTAACCAAGGTTTGAAACAGGTTTAGTATAACTTCCCAACTTTTCAATTCTATACCTCTCAAATTAAACCATAGTGATTGGTTTGCTTTTTTTTAATGTCCTTGCTAACCTTTGTCGCAACTTTTAGTGATTTTTGTATTTGTACTCCGAGATCCCTTTGATCCTCTATCACATCCAGACTCGCACCCTCCAAGTAATAAGTGACCTCCCTATTCTTCTTACCAAATGTAATACCTCATATTTATGTGTGTTGAACTTTATTTGCTAATTATATACCTATACTGCAAGTTTATTAATATCTTCCTGTAATTTGTTGCAGCACTCTTCAGCATTTACTATCCCTCCAATTTATCACCTGCAAATTTAGAAATTGTGTTTTTAATTCCAAGTCTAAATTGTTTATGTAAATTGTGAACAGTGTTCTCAGCACTGATCCTTGTAGAACCCCACTACCCACCTTCTGCCAATGTGAATAGCTACATTTTACTCCTACTCTCTGCTTTCTGTCTTGAAGTCAGCTAGCTATCCATTCTACTACTTGTGCCCTGAGTCTGGATTCTCTGACTTTGTTCATCAGTCTATCATGGGGTACCTTATCGAAGGCCTTTTGAAAATCTAGGTAAATTACATCGACTGTATTTGCATTGTCTACTCCCTCTGTTACCTCTTCATAAATTTCAATGAGATTGGTCAAGCAAGACTTTCCCTTTTGAAATCCATGTTGACTATTCATTATTACATTTTTGGTTTCTAGATGTTCTTCTATTTTCTCCTTTAGTAGGAATTCCATTATTTTTCCTACCACCAATGTAAAGCTGACTGGTCTATAATTCCCTGGACATGTTCTACCCTCCTTCTTAAATACAGGTATTACGTTCGCTATCCGCCAGTCCTCTGTCACTACACCTTTTTCTAATGAATTATTAAATATGTGTAGGAATGCCTATAACTCTTCTCCAGATTCTTTTAAAATGCGTGAATGCAATCCATCCGGAACAGGGGTTTTATCCTCGGAGTTTGATTTGTTTATTTAATATATCACCTTTTTATTTTAAATGTACTTATCTCATTACTAATCTCATCATCCAATGTCATGTCCACCTGTTCTATCTCCCTGATAAATACTGAAGCGAAGTAATTGTTTAATATTTCTGCCATCTCTCTGTCGTTACCTGTGGTATTATCCTGTCTATCCCTAGTCCAATCCAAACCTTCATTTTTCATTAATGTGCCTGTAAAAATTTAACTATTTTGTTTTATGCTCCTTGATAATTTAATTTCATATTTCCTCTTTGCCTTCCTAATTGTTTTTTTTGACTTCGCTCCTTAACTCTTTATAGTCTCCCTTATCATGCACTCCCCTGCTGTTTATGTACTTAATGTATGCCTCTTTCCTTGTCCTCAATTGTTCGCTTATGACTTTATTCATTCATGGAGTCTCATTAGTGTTTAGTTTGATCTTTCCTTTTAGCTGAATATATTTTTCCTGCACTCTGTTGAACTCCATTTTAAATGTTTCCCATTGCTGTTCTACATCATTGTCTGCAAATATTGTTACCCATTTTATTATCCCAAGTTCTATTTTCAGCCTCTCAAAATCAGCTTTACTCCAATCTATTAACCTGGCTTTTGTCATACATATTTCCTTCTCAATTATCATCTTAAAGCATATTATATTATGGTCACTATTGCCTAGATGTTTCCCTACTTTTACTTTTATCTGCTCTGGTTCATTCCCCATTACTAGATCCAATAACGAATCCTCCCTTATTAGGTTTTAATATATTGGGTTAGAAAGGAGTCTTGTACACATTACAAGAACTCCATTCCCTTATCCCCTTTACCTATCTCTTCTGTCCAATTAATATTGGGATAGTTGAAACATAGATTATTATTCTATGTTTTTTACGCGTTTCCCTAATTTGTCTGCATATTTCTTCCTCCACCTCCCTTCCACTAGTAGGTGATCTGTAGACTATGCCTATTAGTGTGATTGATCCTTTAGTATCTTTTATCTCTATCCATATGGATTCTATTTTTGTCTTGCTGATAGTTGCAGTTGCGTCACTTTTTTCTACTGCCATTATGTTATCCCTAATAAGTACACCTACTCCACCTCCCCTTTTTCACTATCTTTTCTAAATATGTTATACCCTACAATGTTTAATTCGCAGTCCTGATTTTTCTGTAGCCAGATCTCAGTAATCCCTATTGTGTCTGGTTCCTCGCAACCAAGATTGCCTTCAGCTGCCCTGCATTGCAGTACAGACAGTATAGCTCAGTTTTAATAGGATTAGTTTAATAGGACTTCCTCTCACTTTATATTTCACCATCTTTTTAGACTCCTGTTCTATAACTCGATTTATTCCTTTGCCATCAATGTCCTCCCTTACTTTATTCTTTCGTATGCTCTCTTTTCCTGTTTTGACATGTTGTTGATGCCTGTGGATCACATCACTAACCCATCACTGTGAGCGGCAATGCAACAAAACAAATTTATGCCTAAAAAAAAAACTCTCATCCAGTTTGCAAAGGATGAGTGATTTGTTTGCACTCATGACATTTGATCTGTAGTTTGGCTCCAGTATCTGTATCTTGTAGAGGACACAGATTTAGGATAATTGGCAAAAGATCCAGAGGGGAGATGACAAGAATTTGTTTTGCTACAAATTGAGTTGTGATCGGGAATGCACTGCCTGAAAGGGTGATGAAAGCAGATTCAATAGTAACTTTCAAAAAGGATTTGGATATGTACTTGACAAGTCATCTGTCCTAATATCATGGATTTGTTGAGGTGAATAATATAAATGCATTGAAGGGAAAAGCTAGATAAACACATGGGGAGAAAGGAATCCAAGGTTATGCCGATAGGATTAGAAAAGGGGGCTTGTGTGGAGCCTGGATCAGTTGGGCTGAATGGACAGTTCCTGTGTAGTAGTATCAGGCAGTCCCTGGTATCGTAGGTCTTGATCAGTGGCAAGGATTAACCAAGACGACTGGAGACCAAGCTCTGCTGTACGGACCTAGTGCGCCTACATATTCCTACTGTCCTTATGCCGCTGGCCTTTCTCTCTCCATTCCCCTCTAGTTACATAATAGATGCAATAAATTAATAGTTTTACCAGAGAAGCAAAGTAATTGCTATGTAATTCCATTAGACCCTTCCCTTGTTCTTGCAGTTCTCCTCCTTCTTATCGAGTAAATAAGGAGAAACTGTTTCCATTGGCAGGTGGGTCAGTAACCAGCGGACACAGATAACTGTCAAAAGAACCAGAGGTGAGATGATAATGTTTTTAATGCAGTGAGTTATTGTGATCTGGAATAGATTGCCTGAAAGGTTGGTGGAAGCAGATTCAATAGTAACTTTCAAATGGGCATTGGTCAAATAATTCGCAGGGCTATGAGGAAAGAGCAGGCAAGTGGGATTAATTGTATAACTCTTTCAAAGAGCCTGCACAGGCATGATGGCCCGAATGGACTCCTTCTGAGCTGTATCATTCTATGAAATTAATTCCTTCATTTCTGTCCATTCCACTGGGAGTCTGGAACCACATACTGCCTGTGGCCAAGAAGTCTGGCACAGAGGTTCCACTTGTCTGGTTTCGGGCTGCATGGCTTGTTTTTTTGGGATGAGCCTTCCACAGCTTTCAAAATGCAAGTCAAACGCCAAATAAATTTTTTAAACAAACGCCAGTGTTTCCCATTTACTTATCTAGATCATGACATGGAGGTAATAATTATGAAGGATTCAATTACAGCAAAACAATCCTTAGACATCATGCCATTATCTCCTTTCCTGACTGACCCTTATCCACCATCGGCCCTGTTTTGGAATGGTCGAAAGGTAGCAACTCTAGGCAGACAATGTATTCCCAGGCCTTTACTACTGAGCAGCTGGCCAGCGACAAAAACTGTGCAAGATTGGAACCAAGGTGGTACATCGTTTAATTTAATTAGGCAATGACCTTCTGCCGCCCTTCCTTCTCTTCCACCACCCCCTCTCCCCTATCCTTCCTGTGTCAGCTGTGGCTCAGTGGGTAGCACACTCACCTCAGTCATAAGGTTGTGGGTTCAAGTCCCAATCCAGAGACGCGAACACAAACATCTAGGCTGACACCCCAGCGCAGTGCTGATGGAATGCTGCACTGTCGGAGGTGCCGTCTTTCAGATGAGATGTTAAACCGAGGCCCTGTCTGCTCTCTCAGGTGGATGTAAAAAAATCCCATGGCACTATTTCAAAGACAAGTAGAGGAGTTATCCCCAGTCTCCTGGCCAATAGTTATCCCTCAACCAACATCACAAAAATACCCAAAAATGTGTGGTCATTATTAGATTGCTGTTTGTGCACAAATTGGCTGCCGCGTTTCCTACATTACAACAGTGACTACACTTCAAAATTACTTCATTGGCTGTAAAGTGCTTTACGATGTCTGGTGGTCGTGAAAGGCACTTTATAAATGCAAGACTTTCTTTCTTTCTCATCCCAACCCACCGGGAAATTTCTGTCTACAGAACCCCAGATTGGGTGAGCATGCTTGAATCTGCAGCTTCCAATGCCAACTATACCTTGGTAATATCAGCACTTATTTAGCCAGGTTTTTAAGACGTTAGTTGTTGGAGCCAAGTTCACCCAGAGAAACTTTGTTAAAAAAATTAAAAAGATGGGAACTCTCTTTTTGAATTCTAAAAAGGTGTGATCCATTCCTTTCAAACTCAAAAGATCTTATCTGATACCAAATTCATCATTCAGTCTAGCAGTAGTTAAGTGTTCAGTCAATAGCTAATTAAAATTCTCTGTAAAATGGACAGGACTAGATGTCTACAAACAAACTACAAAATTAAAATTTAGTCCAAATCTAGGTCTCAATTTTAAGTTGACCTTGATTTAATTAAATGAACAGAACTTAAGTCCAGGTTCCAATTCAATTTCAACACCAAAATGGAATGTTGATGAAGAGCCAGGTTTGTTCATTACTCGTGAGGAGGAGGCTGGAATGGAGATGTTAACAGTTTAAATTTTGCCTGGATTCAGTGGGAAGCCCATTCTTAATTAAAACTGTAAACACCCAACACTTTGATAAGGTTAAGTACATGACTATTTGATTACTCAACCACTGCTCAACACCCAGGCTCCTGTGCTAACGGCTTCAAGCTACATGGAGCATTGGAACAGTCGAGACAAACGTTAATGAGGCTTTAACCTACCTCTGCAGTCATGGTGACCCATAATCAAGGGACTTAAGGTACACAGAGGGAAAGGAAAAAGGAAAGGGAAGAAAAGAAAAGAAAAGAAAAGAAAAGAAAAGAAAAAAGAAAAGAAAAAGAAAAAAGGGAAGGAAAGAAACGAAAAGAAAAGAGGAGAAGAGAAGAGAAGAGAAAAAAGGGAAGGGAAGGGAAGAGAAGTAAAAGAAAAAGAAAAAGAGAAAGAGAACGAGAAAGAAAAAGAAAAAGGAAAGGGAAGAAAAGGGAAGAAAAGAAAAGGGAAGAAAAGGGAAGAAAAGAAAAGGGAAGAAAAGGGAAGAAAAGAAAAGGGAAGAAAAGAAAAGAAAAATGGAAGGGAAAAGAAGGGAAGGGAAGAAAAGAAAAGAAAAAGGAGAAAAGAAAAGGAGAAAAGAAAAGAAAAGAAAAGAAAAGGGTGAAAAGAAAAGAAAAAAGAGAAGGAAAGGGAAGGGAAGCAAAGAAAAGAAAAAGAAAAAGAAAAAATAAAGAAAAGGGAAGAAAAGAAAAGAAAAGAAAAGAAAAGAAAAGAAAATGGTGAAAAGAAAAGAAAAAGAGAAGGGAAGGGAAGGGAAGCAAAGAAAAGAAAAAGAAAAAGAAAAGGGAAGGGAAGGGAAGGGAAGAGAAGAGAAGAGAAAAGAAGCGAGAAGAGAAGAGAAAAAAGAAAAAAGGGAAGGGAAGGGAAGGAAAGGAAAGGAAAGGAAAGGAAAGGAAAGGAAGGGAAGAAAAGGAGAAAAGAAAAGAAAAGAAAAGGGTGAACAGAAAAGAAAAAAAGAGAAGGGAAGGGAAGCGAAGAAAAGAAAAGAAAAAGAAAAGAAAAGAAAAGAAAAGGAGAAGAGAAGAGAAGAGAAGAGAAAAAAGGGAAGGGAAGGAAAGGAAAGGAAAGGAAAAAGAAAAGGAAAGAAGGGAAGGAAAGAAAAGGGAAGAAAAGAAAAGAAAAAAGGTAAGGGAAGGGAAGGGAAGAGAAGAGAAGAGAAAAGAGAAGAGAAGAGAGAAAAGAAGAGAGAAGAGAAGAGAAGAGAAGAGAAGAGAAGAGAAGAGAAAAGAGGGAAGGGAAGGGAAGGAAAGAAAAGGGAAGGGAAGGGAAGAAAAGAAAAGGGAAGAAAAGAAAAGGGAAGAAAAGGGAAGGGAAGGGAAGGGAAGGGAAGAAAAAGAAAAAGAGAAAAGAAAAGAAAAAGAAAAAAGAAAAAGAAAAGAAAAGGGAAGAAAAGAAAAGGGAAGAAAAGAAAAGGGAAGAAAAGAAAAGAAAAGGGAAGAAAAGAAAAGAAAAGGGAAGAAAAGGGAAGAAAAGAAAAAAAAGGGAAGGGAAAAGAAGGGAAGGGAAGGGAAGAAAAGAAAAGAAAAGGGTGAAAAGAAAAGAAAAAAGAGAAGGGAACGGAAGGGAAGCAAAGAAAAGAAAAAGAAAAAGAAAAGAAAAAGAAGAGAAAAAGAAAAGAAAAGGGAAGGGAAGAAAAGAAAAGAAAAGAAAAAGAAAAGAAAAGAAAAGAAAAGAAAAGGGTGAAAAGAAAAGAAAAAGGGAAGGGAAGGGAAGCAAAGAAAAGAAAAGAAAAGAAAAGAAAGAAGAAAGGGGAAGGGAAGGGAAGAGAAGAGAAGAGAAGAGAAGAGAAAAGAGAAAAGAAGCGAGAAGAGAAGAGAAAAAAGAAAAAAGGGAAGGGAAGGAAAGGAAAGGAAAGGAGAAAGAAAAGGAGAAAGAAAGAAAAGAAAAGGGTGAACAGAAAAGAAAAAGAGAAGGGAAGGGAAGGGAAGCAAAGAAAAGAAAAGAAAAGAAAAGAAAAGAAAAGAAAAGAAAAGAAAAGAAAAGAAGAAAAGAAAGAAAAGAAAAGAAAAGAAAAGAAAAGGAGAAGAGAAGAGAAGAGAAGAGAAGAGAAGAGAAAAGAGAAGAGGAGAAAAAAGGGAAGGGAAGGGAAGGAAAGGAAAGGAAAGGAAAGGAAAGGAAAAAGAAAAGGAAAGAAGGGAAGGAAAGAAAGGGAAGAAAAGAAAAGAAAAAAGGGAAGGGAAGGGAAGAAAAGAAAAGAAAAGGGAAGAAAGAGAAAAGAAAAGAAAAGAAAAGGGAAGGGAAGGGAAGGGAAGAAAAGAAAAGAATAGAAAAGGGTGAAAAGAAAAGAAAAAAGAGAAGGAAGAGAAGGGAAGCAAAGAAAAGAAAAGAAAAGAAAAGGGAAGGGAAGGGAAGGGAAGGGAAGAGAAGAGAAGAGAGAAAAGAAGAGAGAAGAGAAGAGAAGAGAAGAGAAGAGAAGAGAAGAGAAGAGAAGAGAAGAGAAGAGAAGAGAAGAGAAGAGAAGAGAAGAGAAGAGAAGAGAAGAGGAGAAGAGAAGAGAGGGAAGGAAAGGAAAGGAAAGGAAAGGAAAGGAAAGGAAAGGAAAGGAAAAGAAAAGGGAAGGGTAGAAAAGAAAAGGGTGAAAAGAAAAGAAAAAAGAGAAGGGAAGGGAAGAAAAGAAAAGAAAATAAGAGAAACGAAAAGAAAGAGGAGAAGAGAAGAGAAAGAAGAGAAGAGAGAGAGAAAAGAGAAGAGAAGAGAAAAGAGAAGAGAAGAGAAAAAAGGGAAGGGAAGGGAAGAGAAGTAAAAGAAAAAGAGAAAGAAAAAGAAAAAGGAAAGGGAAGAAAAGAAAAGGGAAGAAAAGAAAAGGGAAGAAAAGAAAAGGGAAGAAAAGAAAAGGGAAGAAAAGAAAAGGGAAGAAAAGAAAAGGAAGAAAGAAAAGGGAAGAAAAGAAAAGGGAAGAAAAGAAAAGGGAAGAAAAGAAAAGAAAAGGGAAGGAAAGAAAAGAAAAAGGGAAGGGAAAAGAAGGGAAGGGAAGGAAGAAAAG